>NC_080571.1:93117253-93147253 GCF_030247185.1 Malaya genurostris | reverse complement strand
AATTTTCTGTCAGACACACGTTGATGCTGACAAATTTACTGAATGCAATCAATAGTGCTATTACACACATCGCAAACTTAGTTCATTTTACTCCTACGACTAACCTAAATGAACGAAAACCGTTCGGGGGTTCGTTTTGAAAGGGATGTAACCATAAATAGGTTAACACTGGTAGACCCGTAAAACCAATCAATTTAACGGAAAACGGCAGCTATGAGCCAACAACATTCACAACGGTTGCGGTAATCCTTCGTATATTTCGGACAACACGTTCCCGGAGCTCACAACATGGAGACACGGTCCAAACAAAAGAGGCCAAATCTCATACTATACGCGGTAAACTAATTTCCCATCGCCATCGAAGTTGACACAGAGCTTCGTGTCGCAATAGAACCGAGTCCGGTAACTAGCTGATTACACTGTAATTGAAAGTGGCAGCCCAGAAGGCACGAAGTCATGTCTAATGGCGAGAACGATGCCCATCCATCCAGCGGTTTGCGCGAATGTGTGCGTGAAGTGTGTGTGTGCGTCTGTTTGTTTGTACTTTTGTGTGCCATCCGTCGCCTTGAGAGACAAACAAATGACGCCGGATTTTCCAAGAAGTTGCACTCGAATTCCCCGGTTGACACTGCCGACGCGTCTCGTAATGGCAGGCGTCCTTCTTCTCGGTGGAGGAGGAGAAGGAGGAGGAGGAGGAGAGGCTTTCGTCACTCGTGGGGTCCGTTATGCGTTCAGACAGATGGCGGGGGCCGTACGAGGGCAAACTAGATTATGAACTCGGAAGAGATGCTTGGTAATTGGATTGTATTCCAAACTCGATTCCACTTATTGAATTATTATTCGTGATATATCTTTTGTAGATTGCTGTCTGCTTGCATTATGGAGCTGACGAAGGCGGGCTACGCGAAATGTCATTGCGATTACCGGGAAAGGTTAGCGTGCTATAATTAAAATGATTCTGGCGTGCTCATTTTCTGCTCTGAACTTTACCTGATATAAATACACACATCAAACCCAAAACTATGAGGTCATTGACAGGAGCAGAACTAGCTATATGACACTCACTAATGTCATTCAAATTAAATGACTATGAGAGTTGCAGGAAAATCATTATGGGGATCAGCTAGTGTTATGATCGTTTTCATGCGTTTTCATGGTTATATTTCATTTATATTTTTGAATTCATTCAAACAATCTTTGGAAGTCATTACGCAGAATATTTTCAGAGTTACACCGATCACCAGGAACGCATATGTGCAACTCCACCGCAAATGACATAGGGTAAGGGCCTCCCTATTTCATCTCATTTGTAAAAACGTTACCCTAAAAATCTGATTAAGCCTCTAAAATCACTACGATTTTTTCATATTTCTGCTTAATTCACCTTGCTCCACATTGGGAATTGATTCACATTCCTTGGAAATTAAAATAATAATTGAAAATTCATCTAAAAACACTTCTGGTATGTTCACTACTGTGCTCCTAATTTCATCTCAAAGGTTTTGTATTCATCCTATCGTTGGTCCTTTATTCACCCCATAAATTATCAATGGCGACACCAATGAAAACCAAAATTTTGCACTATTACACTCTCAGGCTCAAAATGACAGAATTTTCCTTAAAAAGGGCCTAATGCCAACTATGACACAACACACGATAGTAAAAAAAACAGTTTGGAATCATTTCGACGTTTTAAATTTTTTGGATTGTTTTCATTACCTTTCGTTTCAAATTTTAAATTTTACTTTGCAGGTAATTTGGAAAATTAAAAAAAAAAACAAAAAAAGAAGTGTTACTATTTAGGCATTAGCACATCTAAAAACAAAATGTTGAACCAGAGATGCCATTCATACAGATTTATGTGTATTGTATAGATTTTTGCGTTCGCGTTCGTTAAATCGGATTACAGATTTTCTAAATTTAATACAGATTTGTAAAGGTTCATAAAAAGTGACAAGTAAAACGTTAGACTTTTCTCTCTGAGTATCTATACTTACAGTACATTAATCAACGGACAAATCACATGTTAAAATAGAAGTCTTTTGTGCAAATGTTTGATGATGAACACTGATAAACATTTATATAAAAATTTAAAACCAATTTGGATTTGATATGAATTTGAGATTGATTTATTTTATTAGTGAAAATAGATAGAGCAGATACATATTTTCTATGAAAATATTTGGCATCTCTGTGCACAACCGATGAAACACACACACATTTAACTGTGTTGTGGTGACCGTATAGCGGAAAGAAACCAGTGCTACTATGGTTATTTGATTAGTATTTAACACGCTCTATTTGGTAATATTAGAATCCGAAACAGTTTTAATTATTTATAAATATCAATGATATAATTAAACTAATGTCACGGATACCAAAAAATATTTGTTAATGATAATTTAAAGAAGAAAAAATAATTTTTTTTATTTAACATTATGAGAAAACTTGGCAACCTTGCGCTACGAAATGAGATGGAAACAAAGCGCAATTTTCATCTCATATTTTTCATTGCTTTCATTGCTTATCAGGTAATTTCAGAAGTCTTTAATCGTTGAATAAACAAGTGGAAAGTGAGCATTATTAACTATAAAGCCATCCAACATTGAATACTGGTGTAATTATGTGAAATAGTGATCATGTTTTGAGACGAATCGATTAGTAAATATTCAAAAACATGATGAATTGTAAAACTTCAGACGAGAGTGGTTCCTAAATCAAAAAGTGAGTTTATTTAAAATGAAAAAGTGTCGGTAAATAATATGGCAACAATACGAGGAAGAAAACATGTGAAACAGTCCGCATAAAATATTTAGTTACTTACATTGATTATCGCTTTGGCATATTAGGAATATACGGAATGGATACGCAACAAAATTCCGAAATTTTGTTCATATTGTAACTTGATGTTATTAAAACATGAATAAACATTGTCATAGTTACAACGCGTGTAGGCATCAGAGGCTTATTGTTATGAAGCAAATAATAATTGAACTGAAACTGGTGGTTAACCAAATTCTACGAGGGTTGCTATTCAAACGATACATGTAAAATCGCAGGTAAACTTACCTTTAGTTTATCTTTGATACTATATGATATTGCATCTAATTGTACTGTATATGTGAGCCTGTGGAACTCATTTATACTACCAAACCGAGGAGGCCGCTTTTAGATAAGTTTCTGAATTTAATTTTGAATCTTTTGAAGCGTTTAATTCCTGTCGGGACAACAACTTGTTCAGTCACATTGTCACGTTTTGTTCGTATGGGAATGAAGATTTAAGTATGCAAACCGATCCGTTGACAAATTAAAACATTTTTAAGCTTACAATATTGAAGCTTTGAATCATTTAAATTAGGAAAATCCATTAACAAATCATCGAGGAACAAGCGCTGCAAATTAGATCCGGAAAATCTATCGTCGATAATTCTAAATTGGCCTGATAGTTACCAGAGAACCAAAAATTTAAAATTGCCTTACTCTACGCTATACGGGGCCGGGAGTTAATTAAAAGTTTCAAAAATAGCCGCGTAACCTTTTTCTGTCATAATTTGAACGTTAATAACTCAGTCATTTGTTGATGGATTGATATAATTTAACAACCAATCGATTCGGAAACTTTTAACCTAAACATGTATGGCAATGTCGCGGCACGTATTCCCCGCGTAAAAAAAGACCTCAGTGTATTTATTTTGAAATTTTATTTTTGTATTTTTTTGATTTGGCTCGAATTTTGCATAGGCAAAGTTTGGACTAAACAAAAATTTCTTCAAAACTCTAGGTAATTGTAAGGACCATGTAAAAAATTAAGTTATGTTCAATTTTTTTGTTTGTTTTTTTTTTATATTTTAAAAATAACACTTTAAATACAGATATCTCAAAAAACGTATTTTTTTAATGTATATGCCTTTCTCATATAGTTATAAAATCACTGTGAAAATCGACCTTTGAACCGAGGCCCGGGGGGGCCAAGTGTCATATACCATTCGACTCAGTTCGTCGACTACGCAAAATGTGTGTGTGTGTATGTAACGTTTTTTACACTAACTTTTCTCGGAGACAACGTGACCGATTTTCACAAACTTAGATTCAAATGAAAGGTCCTGTGGTCACATACAAAATTCCTGAACTTCACCTGCATCCGACTTTCGGATCCGGAAATATAGGGTAAAGTGTGTTAAAAAGTGTATGCAATCACTTAAAAGTGCGAAAAACCGTAACAATTTTTCTGAATCGACCTCAAATCTTCTCCAATTTATAGTTTTTTTCAGTAGATAGTCAAACCGATTTATAGTTTTTTATCAGTCAAACCGATTTCGATTATTTTTTTAAGAATCGATGAAAATTATTTTGAAGAATAAAAAAGTATTATATCGTATTATAGTGTATTATAGCATTATTGATTTAAGAAAGGCATCATTGCACAGGTTTTTATCTAAACAGGATTAAAACAGGTTTTTATCTATTGATATGCTGTAGGTGGAGTCCAAAATAAAATACTGTAAAGCCTTCAGAATGCACTGTGATCCGAAACGGGAAATTAGCGTGACAAAAATATTTTCACTATTTAATATTAGTTTTTTGAAGTTGGTATCTTCACAAAAGTTGTTTGTAATCAAATAGCGCTCCCTTTGATGTAAAAACTTACTAGGGTGCTCCTCATTTAGATTGAAATCTGAACTCTAACTTTCTTAATTGAACTCAAAAACGATTTCATTGTACAATAAAGTTGTAGGAAATTTTATTATGAGCAACTTTACTGAAAAAAGAAACCTTTCCAGCTTTTCTTTTGATCGAGTTACATCAATTTTCTCGTGTGAAAGTAGGGTGGCTCCTGGAAAATCATTTTTTTTTTGTTATAACTTTTTTTTGAAACGTTCTATGAAAAAGTTGTTGAACCAATTATTGCGCACAATTTCGCTAAACAAAACTTTTTTGTATGAGCTACCAGTAAAAAGTTATGATTATTTTCAGTTCAGTATTTTAGTTCAGAGAAAAATCTATTTTCGGCTGCAGTTTCGGTGTGTCTCATTTCTCAAATGAACAACGTATGGAATACTTGTAGGGCTTATTTGAAACTATCATTTTGCTAAAGGAAGTATCATATGTTGATACGTTAAGGAGTTTGAGAGTTATGAAATGTTTTTGAGTTTTGAAGGTATTTTTAAAACTAATTAAAATGAGTTAAACAAATAACACCCTTCCAATATTCTTTCCAAGTTTTACTTATTTTATGACCTTTCAGGAACCGCATAGAATACATTTTTATCGATCTGGCAATTAATTTTTTTTATTTAAAATATATTTTTATTCAGGCCTATTTGCGTACAAGCTTTACGTGGCCGATTGAGCCGATATTTTGAATAATTTTTTTTTGAGTTGGATCTCGTTGTCACGCTTTTTCTAGGGGGAGAGGAGCTTCCATTTCCCTCCTGCGAGGATTGAGGGGCACTTCGTTCGTGGTTCGTCTCGTCATCCATTGCCGCATCGATGGTATTGTTGTCGATTTCCGTCTTCTTTTCGTTGCTAGTTGCTGTAGATGCACCTTATTGTATATTGGTTGCAATTGCTGATTCGTTGGAGGGTAAGTTGTTAACTGCAGCTGGTGTACTTTGTTCTATAGGGGATGATGATTGATTCGTTGAAGGGGATGCTTCATTGTTGTTGGTGGCTCTTACAGGTGTACTGGGGTTGGTTGGGGTTGGTGTGAAGGAAGCACCGTTGTCCTTAGGTGTAGTTGTCTCCTTGTCCAGTTTATATCATGGCTTACCGTAGTGAGCAGCTTTTTGGCAATATTGACATATGGCCATTTGATTGTCATAGGTAACAAGTGATTTGCACGGGATTCTTGTATCCTGGCCGAAAGTCACATAAGAAGATATAGGCCTCTTCAAGCGCATGCTTAACAAACGTACGCCATTTAGAATACCGGGGAAAAAACTCTTCCACTTTTCTTTTTCGATAGAGAGAATCTCTCCGTATTATGACATAGTTTTGCGAATATAAGGATCGATGACGCTTGAGGGAAGATCATGCACTTCACGCACTTCTATAGCACTATCTTCCATATATACTGGATTCTTGTACTTAATATTTTCGTGCTCCACATAGTACACATTGTTATTGTCTTTTGCGAATTGAATTGCATCCAACTCTTTAAAAAACTGATCTGGCATTTGATAAATATTGATGTTTCCAATTATCGAGGAATAACGCCTTTGTATGCTTGCTCAAAACTGTTCGAAATTATTGTGAACGATTTCCTCTTTGGTTCAGATCCCACCTAACAAAACGTTCTGTCAGTGTAAAAATTGGCTCCTCGATTTCAGAAGTTTTCTCAAACCTATCCGGAGTTCCGCAAGGCAGTAATCTTGGTCCGCTGCTGTTTTAGATTTTCATGAAGGATTTTTTTGTACTGTTACCACCGGAATGCAGATTCTTCGATGCCAATGCCGATGACACAAAAATCTTTAAAATGGCCAAATGTCTTCTGAATTGCAAATGATTCAAACTTACGTTGAATGGTACTTAACAAACTATTGATGTTTAAGTATCGAGAAATGCTGTACCATCTCCTTCCATCCTAAAACTGATTCTGTCATATTCGATTATTTCATTGCGGGAAGATCCATGACACGAGTGGAGAATGTAAAAGATCTTTGCTAATGCGGTTAAGTCTCTACGCACCGAAAAGTTCACTTCTTCAACGCAACTTTCTGCTCCTGGAATCAAGGAATACGGTTTATGGACAGCACGAACCTTTTCGCTCTGTCTGTGCGAAATTCAAGGAGTTTTTAAAGTATTTTGATTCTAATATGTCGTCCTGTGTGTTTCATCAATGCCTACTTGATCTTTTCCAGGTTGCGTATTGTGATAGTTAATTTTAGTGCACTTAGTTAACTAATTTTTATTCATTAAGACAAACTATATCAGATGAATTATAAAAAACAAATAAACAAATAATATTTGAAGGTTGACTATTTTTTTATGAAAACAAAATCATAACTATTTACTGGTAGCTCATATAAAGCTTTGTTTAGCAAAATTGTACACAATAATTAGTTCAACAACTCTTCGCAAGCCAACTTTTCCATAGAATGTTGCACAAAAAAGTTAGAACAAAATAAGGGGAGGAGACACTCTACTTTTACTTGGGAAAATTGAAGTAACTCGATCAAATGAAAAGCTAGACAGGTGCTTTTTTTCAACAAACTTGCTCAAAATAACATTTCCTACAACTTTATTGTACAATGAAATCGGTTTTGAGTACAATTAAAAAAGTTAGATTTCAGATTTTAATCTAAATGACAACCCTAGTAACATTTTACATCAAAAGGAGCGCCATCTGATTACAAACCACTTTTGTGAAGACACCAACTACAAAATACTAATATTTAATAGTGGAAATATTTTTGTCACGCTAATTTCCTGTGGAATGGAGAGATGATATTTGAAACAGTTGCATATATATTTTCCGTAAAGTATCTGAAAATTTCTCCCAGTTTTCCGATATAAGCATACCTGTTATTTTCTTAGGGTGAGCCTATTGTTATATTTTTCCTGATCTTACAAAAACGTGCCTGTTGGTTGTTTCAGGTACCCAGTGTGAAACAAGCGACATGCAAGAGATCATCACGTGAAAACAAGAAATTGCTCAGAATCGAAGAATGAAGTACAAAATGAACAGCTTCATCTATAGGGATTGCGTAAAAGTGTTTTCAAAAAAGTGTTCAGAATTTGCCGAAATCTCACGGAAAGTAATATTGCCAAATTAGTTTAACTTGGACTGTGGGAAAAAAAAATTTGCCTAACAAAAAAAATAAAAAAATTCCTATTCATGTCGTTTTGAGTTGAACAAACGAACTGCTCTATCTGAGACCATGTGATGCCTTAGAAGGAATAATAAAACGCTACAAGAGCAAGTCTTACTAAGGAACGTGAACATCCCATTAAAAATGCAAGGAAACTATTCGATTGGGCTCAAAAGCGAAAGAAAGAACAACTAATAAAAAAAATTTCTCCTATGCAAGTACGATAGAATATGAAAATTCCAATCAACATTTTAATGAACAATATTCAAAAGTAATTACTTTTCAAGGAACACAAAAATACCATTCATTCATTTCAGTTTCTGTGGATAAAATAGAAAATAGACGATTTTCAAATTAGAATGGTAGTAAAAAAATTGTTGATATTATTAAACAATAAGAAATCTTTAGTAAATTCGACTCTCGAACATTGTGTAACAATTTAATTTTGTTTTTGTAAAAAGCTCTTTTTTCAATAAACTCAAATAACCAATCCGAAAAGAAATTCCATATGGGACCGGAAGACCTTTCATTTGAATTTAAGATTGTGGTAATCGATCAAACCATTACTGAGAAAAGTGAGTGAGATCCATTTTGGTATATATGACCACTATTTCCGGTACTTCCGGAACCGGATACCGGGAACCAGGATAGCCGGAATCGGTTTGTTTAGTGGCCTACTGATCGTGACTATCGATTTGTGTTGTTTTGAGACCAGTTTAGAAATTTTTTTACGTGTTTTGTTTCGCCGTTTTAAGTGACGGTGTACAATTTTGAACACACTTTACCCTATAACTCCGGAACCGGCAGTCGGATCCGGATGAAATTCAGGAATTCCGTATGGGACCACGAGACCTTTCATTTGAATCTAAGTTTGTCAAAATCGGTTTAGCCATCTCCGAGAAAACCTAGTGAGATTATTTGACACATACGCACACACATATACACACACACACACACACACACACACACACACACACACACACACACACACACACACACACACACACACACACACACACACACACACACACACACACACACACAGACACACACACACACATACAGACATTGCTCAGCTCGATGAACTGAGTCGAATGGTATATGACACTTGGCCCTCCGGGCCAATTTTCACTAGTCGATTTTTCTAGTGATTGCATAACCTTTCTATATGAGAAAGGCAAAAAACTCAAACTATAGGAATAAGGCGAAAAGTCGCTTACACAAAAATATCGATATCTTCATTAAAAGTGTGCGGATTTCAACAATCTATAGCTTGATGGTTTACTATTACCGTGCGGAATCTAAGTCTAGAATCGTATATATAACATCGTATAACTAAAAAAGTTATGTTAAGAATAAAACCAATTTCAATTCACCTAGTGGTGTAATTATGCCTTTCTCATATTACTTATATTTACTGAAATATCACTAGAAGATTTGACAAAAAAAATTCTAACTTGAATAAAATGAACTTTCTTTGGGTATGAACTAACATAACATTTTCAATTTTGATTTTTTTTTTCAATTTGTAAACAGTTATGTCAAGTTCATAAGAATTTTTCTTTATTTTGCATCGTCGCATTAAATGATTAAACACACTTTGCCCTATAGATCTGGAACCGGAAGCCAGACCCGGATAAAATTAAATAGTAACCTATGAGACTATATGAACTTTAATTTAAGCCTAAGTTTGTGGAAATCGACCAAACCATCTCTGAAAAAATTGAGTGAGTCTCGTTTAAAAGTTTTGACCACTATTTCCGCTACTTCTGGAACCGGGAACATGTAACCAGTATACCCGATGTCGGTTCATTTAGTAAGTAACTAATATAGCCTACAAATTGAATCAGTGTTGAGCTAAATTTAGAAGAAATCCATCCTCTGTTGCATCGTGGCTCTAAATAACGGTGTGCATTTAAAAACAAACTTTACCCTATTAAGGCCATCGTCCTAATACCATGCGCGCGGGTGGTTTTAGGAAATTTTCGATGGAAATTTTGAAAAATTTGACAAAACCAAAAACATACAGACCTTTGAAATACTTTTATCTATGTACAGGGTGAAAATGGCCGTAAAATTCGGAGGATTTTCCGAGTCTTATCAAAAATAGCACTGAAAAAATGAGTTTTTTTTTTAATTTTTCACAATTATTTGAAAAAATAATTCGATGGAATGAATTTTTTTTTTTCCAAAAAAACCTTATGCTGGCAACAAAGATCACATTCGGAAACATTTTTGGAAAACCTTTTCACGCTTTTCATGGAAAATCAACCAATTTCATAGGACCGATTTAGCGGAAATTTTTGAAATTCGTGGATTTTCTATGAAAAGCGTGAAAAGGTTTTCCAAAAATGTGTCCGAATGTGATCTTTGTATCCATCATAAGGTTTATTTAAAAAAAAATTATGTCATCGCATTATTTTTCCAGATAATTGTGAAAGATCACAAAAACACTAATTTTTCAGAGCTATTTTTTATAAAACTCGGAAAATCCTCCGAATTTTCCAGCCATTTTCACCCTGTAGATAGATAAAAGTATTTCAAAGGTCTGTATGTTTTTGGTTTTGTCAAATTTTTCAAAATTTCCATCGAAAATTTCCTAAAACCACCCGCGCGCATGGTACTTGGACGATGGCCTTAAAGCATGATGAAATTCAAAAGTAACCTAAGGGACTATGATATTTTTTATTTTATGAGTGACATCATTTGACACCTACTCACACACATGCATACACACTTAGTCTTCCGGGCAAATTTTCATTAGTCAATTTTTCAAGTGATTGCATAAGCTTTTTATATGAGAAAGGCAATAAGTGTACTATTATAGAAAAACATCGTTATCTTGATTTTGTGATAATACTAACAAGTAGGTACAAATTGAATAAAAGATTTACAATTTTACATTTTATTCTATCAAATTTACATAGTTTTCACCTGAATGCCATAGATTGAAATGTGGTAACCCTGTACGCTATACAAAATTGAACAAACCACGCTACGAACGGATCAAAACCGGTGGTGTTTTCTTATTCCGTACTGCACAAACCGACGCATATCAGTTTTGTTTCGTCATTTTGAATGACGATTTGAATGTTTTGACACTCATCGCCCTATAATATCGGATCTAGATGAAATTGCACAGTATATTTTAAGACAATGAAAGATTCAATTTGAATCATGATTTGTGAAAATCGGTTTAACCGTTGCTGAGAAGTTCAAGTGAGTTCTGTTTTTGAAGCTTTTCTTCACTATTTTCGGTGCATCCGGAAGCGGAAACCGGGGACTAGTAGTCCGAAAGTAGTTTTATATATACACTAACTAACAAGATCTGATAACTAAATAAACTTAGCAGTATGTTTTATGAAAATGTGCACCTCGTTTCGCCGTCGCTTTTGAAAAAATACTCATGAAAGTGAAAATTTTCCTTAGTTGTAATGCAATACCGGAACCGGAAATCGGATCTGGATCAACTTTTCGGGGACTTTTTGTTAAGACCTTTTATTAGCTCCTCAGTTTGAGAAAATCGGTTTAAAAATTTCCGTGAAAAATAAGTGCGCCGAGCCGTTTTTGATGGCCTTTTTCAAGGGAAATCCCTTGAAAAAGGCCATCAAAAACGGCCGAAACTTCGGGCAATTTAAGAATTAAATCGTTTGCCTAGTGATTTGGGACTGAGAAAGCCGTCAATACTTATATAAACTCATCTTCCAGTCGTTACAACCATCATACATAAGAGCGCATTTACTCATAAATTTTCACATACTTCCTTGTAATTGCGGAGCCGGAAGTTGGAATTAAATGAAACTCAGGAAAATGAGAAATATATGAGAAAGGCAAAACTTCTGACATTATTTTAATTATAACATTCGGACCTCGGGGCCCCGGTTCAAAAGTCGATTAGTACTGTAATTGCATAACTTTTATATGTGAGAAAGGCAAAAAATAATGTTAGAAAACGGCACAACATTTTTTTTGCACCTATTATCAAAAAATCTATCACATTATCACTTGATTAGGAATGTTCAAAATGAAGAAAATTTTAGTTACGTATGTCGAATGACATACATTCCGCAAGTAGCACATATTCCGACTATGAGGAATTCTCTTGGAAGAAGAGTTATTGCTCATGACTATGATTTTTTGTCATAAAATCAACCCTGATTTCATCAGTTCGGGTTTACATCTCATCCAAGTCAGTCGATAAAACAAAACCGCTTACGTTGGGGACAGAAGAAACCAAGTACAGTATTGTGTAGTGAACAATAGACTTCGAAAATGAGTGAACCAAACGAACAAAAGCTACCACCAGTACGAAAGAATACAATTATTGTTGACTTCAGACAGTGCAAAATTCGACCTTCGATACGAGAACTTGAAGGTTTGCTTAAGGAGCAAATGCATCTTGACATTAAACGTGTGCATTTACTTCAATGCAATAAGACCAATAATGTTGTTTATATCCAGTTCTATAAAGAGTTGGATGCAATTCAATTCGCTGAAGACAATAATAATGTGCACTATGTGGAGCATGAAAATATCAAGTACAACATTTCAGTGTATATGGAAGATAGTCCTACAGAAGTGCGTGTGCATGATCTTCCCTCAAGCGTCATCGATCCTTATATACGCCATACCATGCCCCAATACGGAGAGATTCTCTCTATCGAAAAAAAAAAGTGGAAGAATTTTTTCCCAGGTATTCTAAATGGCGTACGTTTGTTACGCATGCGCTTGAGGAGGCCTATACCTTCTTATGTGACGTTCGGTCAGGATACAAGAATACCGTGCAAATCACTTTTTACTTATGACAATCAGATGGCCACATGTCAATAGTGCCAAAAAGCTGTTCACTACGGTAAGCCATGTGATAAACCGGACAAGGAGACAACTATACCAAAGGACAACGGTGCTTCCTTGACATCAACCACAAGCAATCCCAGTACACCTGTGACAGTCACCAACAACAGGGAAGTATCCCCTTCAACGAAACCATCCAACGTAACCCCTATAGAACAAAGTACACCAGCTGCAGTTAACAGCTTACCATCCAACCAACCAGCAATCGCAAACAATGTACAACAAGGCGCATCTACAGCAACTAGCAACGAAATCAACAACAAAACCACGGCAAAGGATGACGAGACGAACCACGAGCAAACTGCCCCTCAATCCTCGCAGGAGGAAAATGGAAGCTCCTCTCCCCCTAGAAAAAGGGTGACAACGAGATCCAATACAAAAAAAAATTTTATCTATAAACTCAGCTAAATCGGCCACGTAAATTTTGTACGCAAATAGGCCTGAATAAAATATTAAAAAAAACCCTGATTTCATGACAAAATGAAATTATTGGTTTCATGATTTTTAAATCATGACAAGGGTAGCGGATTTCCTTCCTCGTAAGAGTTCGATTATGTCTAGTGCGTCTTTGAACGTCAATACATTTCTTCAATTCATTTGAATTTGTTTTGAATCGTTATAACAGCACCTTTGCACATTCAACGAAGTTATATTCTACTGAATTATCTTTTCACAATTCCCTTTCGATGTCAAAAGATTTCGTTTTTCTTTCAAAACATAGAATATATAAATTTGTTTACTGGTTTTACTTCCAGAAGAAAAACAAACATTTTCCAACGCAAATCCACAACATCTTGCCAACTGTTCAAAAACCTTTTTTTCCCCGAGGACCCTCGGTCCGGTCAACAAACTGCGTTGATGTCGCTGTAATTCTATGACCATAAAATCGCGTATGCCCAAGAGAAGGAAAACGTAGCTGACCCGAGTATGTATGTAAATAAATTGCACTTACTTCATCCACCGCTGCTCCGTGTGCTACCGACGGCAAACCGAAAGGGATTTGCTACGAAAACGTACGACGGCTTTCTCACGATTCCACAAAGTCCTTTTGCGCCAAAGTCTCACTTTAGTTACGTTCTTCTCGTTGTCTTTAAAGAGGGGAAGGGTTTCACAAACTCAATCGTTTATAGTGGACTACAACACTCGGTCCACTGCTAGGTCGGTGCGTGCACGGCACGCCACAAATCACCGGTCGTTCTTCTGGTCCACCTTCCTCCACGACCGGTAATCGTCGTTTGAGAATGGGTTTGAGTGTTCGCTCGAAGGAAAAACAAACAAGCAATCAATCCACTTTCGTCGCTTCTTTTGTGTGATGGCCTTTATCTTCGGATTCACTTTTCCGCTTTGCGGCTAAAGTTCACCCACTTGTAGATGGACCGACCGACACCCGACAAACGCATAGCACTTTCTGGCACACCGGCTGGAGTATCACTGGTCGGAATATTTTCACACACGACCTGCACCGTTTCGTTGGGAAACGATGGGTCGGGAGGTGGAAAATCGTTTCACTCCAACCCGGAGACAACCGCGTCCTCCCGACACACGCACACCGCGCGAAATTGTTTATTTGCTTTTAATCGGTTTCTGCACTTGCCTGCCCTGCGACTATTTTGTTCTGTTTCGCCGTTTGCCGACACCGTCCGGGCGAAAAGGAAGTGGAATTTTCTTTTATCTTCCGTTTGCTTTTTTGTGATGCGTTTTTTTTTTTTCTATTTTGCTTTTTTTTTTGTCGATTGATCTATCTATTGGAGCAGCACTAAAACTACCGTTAACAGCTAATGGGTGCACATTTCTACGTGGGATTGGGTTGTATTTTGGTGAGATTTTCTCTTCTACTATACGGACTTTTCCACTCGGAGTGGAACGGGGAACACGTGCTCAGCGTAAAAGATAAATTACTACTAGAACAGGACGAGGTTGCTGTCGTGATAATTTGTAAGACAGAAGGCAATAATAGGTGCACGCTACAACACGATTACGATAAGGAAAAAACACGAAGACGCCCGACAGATATTGCTTCTCGATTGAATTTAGCTTTTTTTTTTGATTATTTGGTCTGAGTTAGTTTCACTAACAATAACGAATCCTTCCGATAGGTGTAAGGCTTTCAATAGATTAGAAGACAACAATGGGTAGTAATTTTGTTTTCACTTTCACGGTACAGTTTTTCAACAGACAGCAGTGTTGGTATTTCGCGGAAAAAAATCACTTTCACCTTTGTTCTGCTTAGAACTTTTTCAGAATCTTGTTCTCATTCTCTCTGTCTCTCTCTCTCAGACCGACCAAAATCAATATCATCATCCGCTATTAGAGCTGCTCCACGAACGATGGTTTGAGAATGATTTTACTTGATGGCATGACTGAATCAATTAATGGTTCTTTATACAGTTAAGTGCCTTTGCAATTAAAACCAAGCACTGCTGTGTAATAATCCATGTGCTGTTTACTGTTTCTGCTACTGCTACTGTTCCGGAGTTGTGGCAGCGTGACGCTAGGACCTAGGCAATACTGACTCCACGCCAAGGTGTGCGGCTGGGTTTTGATCTACCGAGTGCTCTCATACCAACCTTTTTTCCGGTATGATTTTGCTCTCGCTCGTTCCTTCACTCACTCATTTACTCGCTATTGTTACCGCATTCAACCGCGTGTAGAAGAAAAACCTAGAGCGAACAGCCCGGAGAGGAAAACTCTACTCACAGGAGTACCTTCCGCAAAGGCACGCAACGAAAGCTGTTGCTTTGCTTTCCGGGCGCGCTGGATCCTCGTGGCGGCAGGCTAGCGGCGGAAAACGGTGGCCTCCAGCTGATGTTGCTCTTTTTTTTTCTTTGCTTTCAGTCAAGTAGTGAGAGCAAAACGCGTAAAACTACGAGAAAATTATGGAGCAAAAGATGCTGCAGTAAAATCGCGCCAAATGGGACTATGGGAAAACGAAGGTAATTTGGGCCAATTTATTGATAGGGTTGAGCGTGGCGCGTGTTAGAAATTGAATTACATATCGTAAAGGCATTAAACGTAGCTGCTTATACGGGGCCATAAATGTGACACGGAAACTTCATTACGTTCAGTCGATATACCTTTCAGGACCGAATTTCTGTAAGGACGCTTCCGCACGGTTTCATCGATCGTAATGGAATCGAAATAAATTACCCTCATTAATGATTCGTTTCGATATAGGTGACATAACTGTGAAACTTGGTAACCATTCGTACAAAAAGTTCATGTCATATGAAATTTACTGCATAACACCAGTTTTTATGGATATTTTCCGAATGGATGTGAAAAGTGAGATAAGATACACGATGTTTAAGTTTGTTACAAAGTTCGAGATTTCTACTTTCGGTTTTTCGATATGACTTGAAAGCCAAACCTTGGGTACGGATTCCATTAGGAGATACCAAAAACCGATAATTCATGTCGTTTCAATGCCCACAATGACAAATTCCGATTTAACGAACAACGAATGTTCAAAAGTACCAGTGAAGACTATCGTAGGTTGAATGCGGGGTTATGTAAAGCCTACGTTATACGGGTTCAAACTGATCTTCGCCGGAATCCCAATTTTTTTTTTGAATTTTGTGAATTCCAAACGTAAATCTTCATCAATTCCTTCATCTGTTTGCTACGATGGTGTTGTATCCAAATCAACATTAAAGTCTTGCGACTTGTTTGCAAAGTTCTTTGCTTCGGTAGTTGCTGGAAATACTGCGTCTGATATCGAAGCTAAGGTTGCAGTGTTGCATGTTCCTGAGAACTGAGTGCACATCGACGTACCTTACCTTACCTAACAGCTATAGGCCTGGGGTGTCCTTTGCTGTATCAAGAATACGCCTCCACATAACTCGGTCCATGGCTGCTCGTCGCCAGCCACTCAAGGCACGGATGCTTCTGAGATCACCCTCCACTTGATCGATCCACCTTGCTCGCTGCGCTTCTCTTCTTCTTGTACCAGTCGGATTATATTCAAGAACCATTTTCACTGGGCTGTCGTCCGACATCCTTATGACATGCCCAGCCCATCGTAGATGTCCGATTTTAGCTTTCCGTACGATGGGTGGTTCTCCTAGCAGCTGTTGCTATTCGTGATTCATACGCCGTCTCCACGTTCCGTCTTCCATCTGCACTCCGCCATAGATGGTCCTCAGTACCTTCCTTTCGAAAACACTTTCGTGCGGTGGCGAAATTTTCTCGATCGGAGGGTTTTTCTGAGTCCAAAGTACGCACGATTCCCTGCCAAAATACGTCTCTTTATTTCTCTGCTGGTGTCATTATCGGCGGTCATCAGTGAGCCCAAATACACAAACTCGTCAACCACCTCGATATCGTTACCGGCTATCAATATTCGTGGTGAGAGGCGTAGTGATTCTTCTCTACAGCCTCTTCCTCTCATGTATTTGGTTTTCGACGCATTTATGGCCAGTCCGATACGCCTAGCTTCAGCAGTCCGATGTAGGTTTCCGTCGTCTTCTCAAGGTTACGTGTCACAATCAGTGCTGTACTTACGGTTAGTCACAGTTAGTCAATGACTGACCAGTTCATGAAACTGAAACTTCTCAGAAAATGAGACAATTGGTTTTCGGAAATTTAAATAATGACTAATTCAAGTAAACACGAAAGGTGCAAAAGTAATATAAAATTTTAAAAGAACGTGTTCATGGAGGTAGAATTCAAAAGGGCGCTTATATACTTGATTCCAGAGCGCAGAGTGAAAGTATTTTTAAAAACATTCAATATTCCTACTGAGGGCGTAAATCATTATTTATTTTCAAACTACATTAATAACTTCTTGTAAAAATAAATTGGAAGGGTGCCTAAAGAATGATTCCAGGGCACCGAATCATGGTGAGGCCGTGGGACGCAGGGTGATAGTATTTTTAAATACATTCAATATTCCTACTGAGGGCGCAAATTATAATTAATTTTCAAACTAGATGAATAACTTCATATAAAGAAAATTTTTAAGTGCGCTTAAAGAATGATTCCAGGGCGCAGGGTGGTAATATTTTTGAATACATTCAATACTGCTACTGAGGGCGCAAATCATTATTTATTTTCAAACATATACATTAACGAAGACTACAAAATTAGATCGGGACTGGTATGTGTATTTTAATTATCACACCTTCGTGAAAGTGTAATGAGGTGACAGTGGACAGTAGAATTCAATGAAAGAAAGTGAAATTGGTTTTTAATGATAATTCGAAATATATAAATGTGATGAATGCGCTCAAGCTGATGCATAGCTTTGTATGCATGTTTCACTAATTTATTCAGCATGAACTCAGAATGGAATAAAAAAAACATATAGTTGATGAACAGTAAATAATAAGTTTTAGTTACAGCGAGCGCATAAATGTTGTTCGGCACCACAAAGATGTTAAATTCTCACCGTTGACTTAACTGACCAAACCAGTTTGTTTATCCCTTAAATAACAACACTAGAATTTGAACATGTCCTATAAAAATGCCCCAAAATAAAATATTAATTTCAAAACATTGTTATTTGATTCAAATATTTTAGGAGAGCTTACAAGTTATTATTAATTCGACATATAAAAGAAAACATATCACTGTTTTTCCGCATATAATTTGATGATTCATATATTAGTCTTTTGGATTCGTTAAGGTTATTCTAACAATTTTTGTAGCTAAATGTGAATAAAAAGAAATAAGAGAGTGCTTGAGCTTTATTCGATTAAATAAACAAAGTCCTGAATTTATTCAATAAATGTATAAAATTCATAGTGAAATGCGAATAACTTAAAATCTTTGATAGTTCTTCAGTCGAAATGCAGTTTAAATTCGAATAAATTCATAATTGCAAAAAACAATTTTAAACCAAATATGAATTTAAGGGGGAGGAAGTTGTCCGGGACACGATGCCAAGCATCTGCATCTCAAATCAAGTTTAACAATTGCAGCTGAGTACATTTCACTAAACACTGTAATAGAAACGCTTCTTGCAGAAAAATCTAAAAAAATGCTAAATTCATCAAAAACAAGTTCAAAAAAATTAAATTTTAACTTCAACCATTTGCATTGCACCCCTACGCCAAAGAAATTATGGCGCCCCATCAAAGAAGCTAGTGACTAATCAAAGCAAATAAAAATTAGAACAACAACAGCACTGGTCACAATATCAATATCGTCAGCGAAGCCACACAGTTGTACGGACTTTCGGAAGATCGTGCCACTCGTGTAGATCTTCGCTCTTCGAATTACTCCTTCCAGGGCAATATTGAACAAGATACAAGAAAGTCCATCACCTTGACGTAGCCCTCTCCGAGATTCGAAGGGATTCGAGAGCGTCCCAGATACTCGGACGTAGCACATCACTCTATCGATCGTTGCTTTGACCAATCACGTCAGTTTATCCGGGAAACCGTATTCGTGCATTATCTACCATAGCTGCTCTCGATCGATTGTGTCGTATGCCGCTTTGAAGTTAATGAATAGGTGATGCGTGGGAACGTTGTATTCACGACACTTCTGGAGTACTTGTCTTATCGGGAATATGTGTTCCGTAGTGGCGTTAAATCCCGATTGATACGGCCCTACGAATTCCTTAGCTATTGGTGATAGACGACGGCAAAGGATTTGGGAGAGTACCTTGTAGGCGGCGTTCAGCAATGTGATTACGCGGTAATTGCAACAATCTAGCTTATCACCCTTTTTGTAGACGGGACATACCACTCCATCCATCCATTCCTGCGGTAGAATCACCTCCTCCCAAATCCTAGAAATCATCCAGTGCAGCGCTCTAGCCAGTGCCTCTCCTCCATGTTTGAGCAGCTCGCCTGGCAACTGGTCATTGCCCGCGGCTTTATTGTTCCTCAGCTTGCCGATCTACTCACCTTTCTCCGACAGAGCAGGGGCAGGGAATCTGTCGTCGGCTGAGGGTGCACCCAGATTGATTCCTGTGTCGTTCTCTGTATCTTGTGCTTCGCCATTCAGGTGCTCGTAGTACTACATAGTACTGCTTCTACCTGTCGATCATCTCACGTTCGTTCGCGAGAAGGTTACCACTGGTATTTCTGCACATTTCGGCCTGTGGCGTGTAGCCTTCACGTGAGCGGTTCACCTTTTCATAGAACTTCCGTGTGTCATTTGCGCGATACAGCTGTTCCATCGCTTCGCGATCTTGGTCTTCCTGGTGGCGCTTTTTCCTCCGGAAAACAGTGTTCTGTCTGTTCCGCGCCTGTCTGTATCGTTCCTCGTTCGCCCTCGTGCGGTGTTGCAGCATCCTCGCCCTTGCTGCATTCTTCTTTTCGACCAACTGCTGACATTCGCCGTCAAACCAGTCATTTCCTCGATTCGATAACCTCGTACCTAGAACGGTTGTAGCAGTGCTACTCACAACGGACCTTATGTTCCTCCAGCCGTCTTCAAGAGTCGCCGCGCCAAGCTGCTTTTCCGTTGGTAGCACTAACTCCAGTCGTTGCGCGTATTCCTCTGCAGTACGAATGCTACGTAGCTGCTTGAGCTTGAGTCATCATCCTTGCTCTACCTTGAGTACTAGCATTTTATAATTCTGATTTTATTTATTATTCTCAGTTACAATAAAACTATTTTTATTGTTTTGAATGATACTAATATTATTATTATTTTTCGTCAGAAATTTCAGGTGGGTATTTCTTTGCCGCTGCAACAACCATTTCAGGAGTAACATCGACACTTTCGATATTACTCCTGAAATGGTTGTTGCAGCGGCAAAGAAATTGATACGTTCATTCCAAATGGCATACCAGCAGCCATTGTGCAACTGTTTTAGCCGTTCCTCTCTGATTGGTACTGAACAGATCATTTGAGGGAGGAATCTTTCCGATAATTTGGAAGCAGCCGTATATGTCTCCCGTGTATAAAAGTGGCTGCTAATTAGTTTACGCCGACGATTTGAAACTATACCTTGAGATACGCTCTTTTGACGACTGCGTGCGTCTTCAAAAGCTTCTGGATGAACTCATTACCTGGTGTCAAAGGAATTGACTTATCGTCAGCATTGCAAAATGTCAGGTCATAACAATCCACCGAATATTGAATCCATTACATTTCGACTATAAAATTGACGGACAAACGCTTCAAAGAGTTGATCGTGTTAATGACCTTGGTGTTAGGTTGAATTTCAATCTAACTTTTAATTTGCATCGTTCCACATTAATTACAAAAGCGACTCGATAATTAGGTTTTATTTCTAAAATCGGACGTGATTTTAAGGATCCACTTTGTTTGAAAGTTTGGAGTCCGTATCAGCTAGCTTGGGGTTTACGAATTGAACTTGTGCATAAAAGATTAGTTCGACTTGCTCTAAGAAACCTTCCCTGGCAACATCCGCATGATCCTCCACCGTATCCCGATCGCTGTCGTCTGATTGGTCTGGACTCACTGGAACGGCGCAGAAAAATTCAGCAAGCATTTTTGGTGGGAAAATACTCAACGGCAATATTGATTCTCCGAAGCTCTTATCTAGTTTTGACTTTCGTGCTTCACAACGATCGCTACGTTTTACTGGTTTACTTCAACCGAGATTTCACCGAAGGACGTTTGGATTCTATGAACCAATAACAACATTCAGCAGAACACTTTGGACTGTTAAAACATTTGTTCGGTTACGCATCTTTTACCATTATATCTCTGGAACCGTCAATTGATCTACGAACTTGATTCACAATCCAATAGTAATTTTAAAATGAGTTTGTTAAAATCGGTTCAGCCATCTCCAAAAAAATTGAGCGAAGAAAACACACACAGACATTTTCCGATCTTGTCGAGCTGAGTCAAATGGTGCATAACACTAGGGGTTTCCGGAGCTCCGATAAAAAGTCGGTTTTACAGCAATTCTATTACCTTTCTATAGAAAAAAGTCGCATAAAGCGTTGTGAACATTGAAACGATTTAAATTACTGGCGCATTGTCGCCAAACTGAATTACCGGAAGCGACACCTGCCAATGAGAAATGAGACCATTAAAAGTAGAGTTCTTCCGAAAATTTTCATATCGGCAGCAGTGATCTGCAACGATTTTTTCGTTTATTCAATAGTACAATTAGATATCAGATACTTTATTTGTTACTTCCGGGAATTTGAAATTGGTATTGAACCAAGTATAATGTTCTATTTTAAATAAACGTTGGTTTCGCACAATAAAGAAAGATCAACATTACCACCGTAGAGTAAAAACTTTTACTTCCACTTCTACTTTGATTTTTCAAATGAATTTCCCCGTTTTTTTAAGAAATCGTTAAGAAGGTGAAGTAATCAAAAATTTCTTGCTATTGCTAAGAGTATCATCGAGCAGCGCCTCTACACGGAACCCCTCGCGATCGTGAAACAACCAAAATATTAGTTGTTTTTCTGAATTTGATTGGTTAAAATTTGGTACAACTCATCGATTGTTGTTTTTTCTAAACTGTCATTTTTGTTTTTCGAACTACAGAAACGATAGGTGAAATAATAAAATATTTGTTCGAAAAAAATATGCTGTCAGTTAGTCAAGACACACACCTTTCAATCTCAATAAAGATCTTAGTTACAACAACCGATCTTGTTTTTGATTTAACAGTTATGTGAGTTGAAAAACGAATCGGTTTTAGTTGTTTTAGATATTACGATTGGTTATTTCAACTCAAGCAAAATTATTGATTTTGAATGACAATAAAATATTCCTTATTGATATACGTTCTGATTTTTTAAATGACAATTCGGTATGTTAAGATATATAAAAAAAATATGTAATATTTAATATAAATAATATATTATATTATGACGGTATAAATGAAAGTTTATGTTGTAGTTCTGCGCGTAGTGCTTCTACGCACTGAAACCGGCGGTTATGTACTGAAGTAACGCATCAAATTAATTGATTTCTATTATTGGTAACTAATTTGCGAAAAAACTAGTATATCAATTCAAAGTCTAATGAGATCAAATGTTCCTAAAATTTATTTTTAATTTTTAGTTTTCGATAAAGGATCACACTCATATCCTATCAAGCAAAGTATTATTTTTTATAAAGCAGAAAAATGATATTACCTTCCATCTATCGGTATGATAAAACCTTTCTCAGCCCTTGCTTTATATTAAATGAATTATTCATTGAAACCATTTTTATTTTTGTTTTTAATATACTGACTTTTAGCTGTGCTGGTGTCAACGAAACTTTCTAATTGTGACCATTATATTACCTACGAACAAAACGTCGAAGCAAATGCACTGATTTTTATTTTTTGAGCCATTGCAACTTACAGTTTCAACATATTATATGAATGAATGTTAAACATTTTCAATTTAATCACTTTGTTTATACAATTTTTGTACATGACTTGAAGATAACATGATGCTCACTCATTAACATGCATTTCACGATGGAGAATCAAATTGATTTTCTGACCAAAATTTTGGTTGAACACATTTTGTTAATTGCAATATCTCTAACGGCTATCAATTCTGTGCATAGCACTACTTTATATCAATCGTTTCTTCTTGTAACACCAGGGCAGTAAAGATGTAGATAATTTATCATCACATTAATATTCTGACAACTAGTGTTATGATAAACCATTAATTTACCATAATTCAAAAGTTACTCTTCACGAGTTTTGCAAACGTATAATGAGCGAATTTCGTTTGCATGAAAATGTTTAAGAAACGCGTTTGAATTTCAACTAAAGTGATGGTTGATTTTCCATTGCGATTTTTGTTTTGCTTTGTGCTGTTTTTGACATTAGACAGCATTTTTCAACTACTTCAATAAGTGCAAATCAAATAGCAAATTGGTTGAATCAACTAATTATTAGTTAAAACAACAACTGCAAAAATCAAAAATTTCGAGATCGTAATATTTTGATTGGAGGGTTTTCCGTGTACATTTAATTTTAACGTCATTGTGCCAATCGGCGACCGAAGTCAATCGTTATTGATTAAAGAAATTGAAGTCTTTCTCAAAGATAAAATGCATTTCGATCCTAAGCAGGAACATGATATTCAATTGAACAGAACGAATAGTTCCATATACAATCAGTTCTTCGTGAAGCGCCACGCAGTTCAATTCACCGTTGACAAAGCTATGCCAAGCACATAAACATCAGATACAAAATTCCAGTGTTCGTGGAGGATTAGGCCATAGTAGTGCGTGTGCATGATCTTCTTTCAGCCGCTAGCGATGAATGTTTTCGAAAAGCCTTCACAGATAACAGACATCCATGCCAAAAAGTTCACCAAGTAGCAATTCACTTACAAAGGCGCTTCGAACAGCCTAGCAATCGATTCTGAGTTCTTGTGTTCGAACTTACTTACCTTATGTTGAAAAAAGAACCGGAATTTTCATTTTAAAATTCCCGCGCTTGTCCAATCGATAAACTTTTATTCTCTCATCGTTGGGAACACTTTTATACACATTCTGTCTAATTTTGACGCTTATCGTACGATTAGTTTTTGTTTGGCATCTGTACAAAGAAGTTGAAAAATTTTCGTGTGGCGATTTTTATAATGGATGGTTTCGGCTCGCCTACGAAGCGTCATTCGGTCGATTGTTGTGCGGTTTCGACGTCATATTCATAGATCCACACCTCATCACCAGTTATGATGCATTCGATGAATGTGGGGTCACTATCTGCGTTGAAAATCATCTCTTTGGCCACATCAACACGACGCTGTTTTGAATGAAATTCAGCTTTTTTGGCACCAGCCGAGAAGCGACGCGTTTCAAACCCAAAACATCAGTTAAAATGTGTTCGACTGATCCATAAGAGATGCCCAACAACATAGTAATCTCTTTAATTGGCACAGAACGATTTTGCAACACGATTTGCTTCGCCGATTCAATGTTTTCTTCAGTAACAGATGTTGTTGGGCGACCAGGGATCTCATCATGATCCAAGCTTGTACGACCACCTTTGAAGCGTTTATACCACTCGTATGCCTGTGTTTTGTCTAGACACGATTCACCAAAGGCCTTTTCTAACATTTTCAACGTTTCGGAACACTTAAATCCATTTGCAACACAAAATTTGACGCACGTTGTTCTAAATTTTCATCCATTATAAAAATCGCCACACGAAAATTTTTCAACTTCTTTGTATAGACGCCAAACAAAAACTAATCGTACGATATGCGTCAAAATTTGACAGAATGTTATAAAAGTGTTGCCAACGTTGAGAGAATAAAAGTTTATCGATTGGACAAGCGCGGGAATTTTAAAATGAAAATTCCGGTTCTTTTTTGATCATAAGGTATAATGGTAATCAATTGCAAAATCGTACCCATCGGCGATTTTTGGCAAATTCTCACTTGTATGCTTAACACAGATTTTTTTTAAAGTTTATACTAGCTTGGATGTCTGTTCTCTGTGGGGCCATGTCTCAGTACTGAAAATTATTTTCCCAGAATCCTGTTGTAGCTCAACTGTAAGTTTTTTTTTCTAATTTAACAATACCCCGAATCCCATTTGTAATCGATATTCACACCAAACTTTCTGTCGCTTTGCGATGGAAAAGTCCTTTCCATAGAAATCAGTTTATGTAACATAATTGAAATGTTATGAAAAGTCCAAACACCGTTAATCACTTTCAGTGAAACGACGATTCATTACTCTCCATTAAAAGCCTGTGCTCGAGGACCACGATTTGTGCCGTTGTTAATCTTCTTATTTAAACGAAGTTAAAAATCATTCATTATTGTTGATTCAGCAGGAGATGAGAAAGTCGCACTTTATCAGACTCAAATCATGCGACTTTGTAGTATTGTACCACAACACCAGCTCCCTTGTCTGAGTTTGGCCATGTGTCTTCAATTAACGAATGAAAATTTTCGCGGAGCGTGAAATTGCACGCTGCTCGAGAAAAAGCAACTTGTTTTAATGGGACCACCAGGAGGAGAAGTGCTCGTTCTGGCGTCTCTTATGTAATGATATCTCAAAATTAAGTCCCCTTCGTCAGAGTGACAAGAATTTTCACCGACGAAGCATGGAAAGTGAAAACAAGAACGTGCTTACCGAAACGGCACTCCACGATGTCGGTCGTGGAGATTCTAGAGGCTGGTGCCAGCCGCCCAACCGTAGTCGGATGAAAACAGTAGTTTCCAGAGAACCTGAGCGCGGTGGAAAATTTTCTTCTCCCGATTGAGGCTGCTCAGAGGTGGATGTTTTCCCTACTCTCTCACAGTTCTCCCGGATTCTCGAGAGAGCAAATTGAAAACAGCTCCAGAACCGTTCCCCTCGCCGGACAAGGAGAGAAAATTCCCATGCGCAACACATGATTTTGTACGTTTTCCTCCAGTCACGAGACTTTTTCTCACCCAGGTTCTTCGACTCGTGACCCTTCGCCATCGCTTGGTTTTGGCGCTGAACGGCCACCGTGGGAAAAAAATGATATCTTGCGATCAATCGGCATGCTCTATCGAGTGTACGAAATTTGGACTAATTTTAAGGTCAATCTCCTGCAGTTGGGATTTTGATTTGATTCGGTTCGATTAAATGCTGCCTCCCTTGGAAAAGATGCTTACTTGAGTACACGAGTGAAATTCTGCAACACGGGCTAAGCTATTAGGTTATGTTTGGGGAAACTAGTCGACCGTTCAATCGTAATTGATAATTCAAACACTGAACACTTTTAGTAGAAAAAAAGAGATCTTTGAATCAGTATGTAATCGACTCAATATGGCAATGGTAATAATACTCAGCACTGGTCTTTACGGGTAACTTAAACAAATCAGAAACCAGCCCATCAACCAACAATCTTGCGCTTGAGTGCCAACATAAGTGATTCGCGTACTCAATATGCCGATGATTGAATCATATTTGCAGTTTACCAGGGAACACACGTTGCTTCTTTACGAGGCGAGCTCTTCCCCCCACACCAATCAAGAGGGACCGAGCTGTCGCCTGCACGACTCGGAACGTCTGACTGGGGCTGGCAGTTTGCTTCTAAAAATAACACCGTACCCACTTTTGCCACTATTCTTCCATTCCGAAAAAAAGCATGCCTTCAATCCCTATTGTGTATCTAATTTGCCAAACCTACCCATCCACCCAACTGACACGTGTCCAAAGTTGGAAACATGAGATATCAACTTTTGACAACAAATTGGCCCGATGGCAACGGAACGAGTCTGTTGAATCGAATGCTACGAAGAATCCAAGGCAGGCGGATTGCGTCTGGTGCCGCGATCTAATTTGACAAATCACGACTTTTGGTAACCGATTTTTTTCCGTATCCTTTTGTTCATTTTGCTAATAGGTCTACACGAAAGTAACACAGAGAGCGATTTTACCAAAAGTCATCTCATTACCAGAGTCACCATATTCTTCTGCCTCGTCTCCTTCAATGGGTTCTGGTGTATTCGAAGTCAATAAGTTCGCTCTAAGAAGCAATATCAAAATTACCCATGCTATCAAAAGTTCGACGATTACTGAAAAAAATCACTTTCTTGCTACTTAAGGGGTTACACCACTGTAGAATTTTCAAAAAATCGGAAATTTTTTTTCATTGCCAATGGTCATGTATGATCTTAAAAATAATGTTCCAAGAGATGAAAAGCGTGGAAAAGTTCTAGACGTCCTAGGTTCGAAATTTACCGCGAGACTCCGAGCGTCTTTTGTGTTCAGAACCACGTTTTTTGAGCTGGCCGGACACATAAGTCAAGTAAATGTTGACCAATCGATTCAAAAAATTTACAGAATATTCTCGATAATTATGCCGCCAAGCCGCCATTTTGTTTTTCAATTTTTGAAACTGATCATTTTTTTGTACTTAAATATACACATTGAAAAGTGTTTTATACAAAATTCGGATTACTCCATTTTTTGGATCTCAAAATAATTCCCCAAAAAAGACCTTCTCTTTTTACCTTTTTTTATAAATATAAAAAATAGGTATAGAATTCGCTCAAACTTTAGAAAAAATTTTCGAGGCCGTAGGGCCGAATGTCATATACCAATCGATTCAGCTCGACGAACTGAGCAAATGTCCGTGTGTGTGTGTGTGTGTGTGTATGTGTGTGTATCTGTATGTGTGTTGTCAACTAAGAGGTCGAGATCTCAGAGATCAAACTAGTCGCAAATGAAAGGTCTCCCCGTCACCCAAAACGCTATTGAATGGTTTTGAGATCGGATGTTTACTTTTTGAGTTATACGAAGTTTTATGTCAAAATTTTTTTGACATTATCTGTCACAATTGACCTTGAAAACAGAATATTTTTTCGGACTTAGATGCCGCACGGTAATACCTATCCAACAAGCCATAGATTGTTGAAATCCGTCCATTTTTAACGGAGATATCGAAATTTTTGTGTAAGCGACTTTTTCCCCTATTCCAGCAGTAGAAGTTTTGAGCGCTGTCTGGCAATAAAAGCTTTGGAGCAACATAAAACTCGATTTTTTATACTGTTACATACAATTGTTTCTAAGTACCCAAAAGACTGTGTACAGCATGATATTTTGCCTCGGACCGATTTTAGCACGGTTCGTTTTTGGCAACATAATTATTCGAATATGCCATATGTGAACCAGATAATGGCAGAATTTTCGAGTTGAAATCAATTCCATAATTATATTGATTTAAACTACTTACAGCAATAAATGCAGGAAGAACATAACAGCCATATACCATTCGAATCAGTTCGTCGAGATCAGCAAATGCGTGTGACAAATAATTTCACTCAATTTTTTTCGGTTTTCTCCTAAACAAGGTTCCTGAATTATGTTTGGTTCCGACCACTGGTTCCGGAACTACAGGATGATATGTGAAACGAAATTAAAACTGTGTATCTCATTTCTATCGTAGATTGCTGAATCGATCTAAGATTCAAATGAAATCTAAGAATCATCTAAAATTCAAATGAAAAGTTTTAGGATTCTATAAAATATCTTGTTTTTCAGTCAGATCCAACTTGCGGTTTCAGAGATACAGGGTGATTAGTATAAAATGTCTATTTCAAATAAATTAATTAGGCTTATCGGGTTAGCAGATTTGGATAGTCGATAACCAAATAAACTTATTTCATTTTTATTTGTATTCAGTTTACGTTTTCAGAAGGCACCCAAAAATTTAATTCGCACTACGATTCCTTGAAGATGTCTACATTGATTTTCAAACATTTTGAAACAAATGTAAACTATACAGCTACTCAGGTGAATTTATCTGACTTCGGCTACACCGATTCTCGAATTCCGGTTCCAGTATCGAATCGTTTGTCAAAGCTCAATCGTTTTCTCAAAAAAGTCAAATCGAATTTCAGAAATAAAAGGACAAATTAAAATAAATCTAATTTTATCCAATTCGGACTTCCAATCCTGGAATTGTAGCATTATGAATTTTTAAAATTCAAAGCGATATAGAAGATGACAATCCCGAAAAGCTTTAAGTTTGGACTCAAAAATATTGCAATTTATTCGTCATATGGCCATACGAATCGGTTTGAGTTATGCTGGTTCCTGAATACGGGCTCTGGTAGTACCCTAAATTACCCTAAACTCTAAAGTGGAAATTACTTCGACATATCATGGAATGTTTATTCGATTGTTACACTTTTAGATTCAAATTTGATCCGATTTGCAGTTTCGACATTACAGAGTTCACGGACATTACGGACATTAGAATAATGTCATGAAAACTGAAACACCGAAGAATATTCATGCAAAAAAACACATGCGGATTGATAAAAAAAGGTATCATCTCACTGCTAGGTGGATTAAGTACGTTTTTTTCTACAGTGGTGCAACCCCTTAAAACTGAGCAGTGTGCCCAAAAATATATTGTTATATTGAATAAAAAAATATATATAACCTTTGTATCACCCATTAAAAGAACACGGGAAACTTTTGAAAATACAGAACAAGTTCCGCGTGAACTTTCTCGCTGCATAGGCGCTGAGCTACACAAGTAACCACAACACATTATATACCAACATTAATTCCACCTTATACGAACTCAGTGCGACTCTCTATGAATGCCACTCTAAGAACTTTTATAATGCAAATAAAAAGTGGAAATGAGCAATTATACTATTAATAAATAATTATCTATGTGTAACATATTAGTGGAAATAAAGTATATAATTCTTCTTTATCAATTTAGTCATTGCATACCCAATAACCAAATGTTAAATAAACACTGTGAATGCACGCGAGACAGATATAAGACCACCAAGTCATATTTCTGCTTTATATTTGTATCTATGATGTATATAGAATTTGAATGTTACTTAAGATATTATGAAACATCAGTAATTCAATTTGATAAACTCATAAAATAACTGTGAATTTGAAAAAGAAAACCTGTTTTAATCCACCTAGTGATGTAATGATGCCTTTCTTATATATAATTTTGTGGTATTCTATTCATAAT
>NC_080571.1:93083156-93116753 GCF_030247185.1 Malaya genurostris | reverse complement strand
TATTTCAGGCACTTATGAAACTGGAATCGCCCCGAATATTGGCTTTGCAGCAGCCTTTGCGATTAGCACCTACCAACCAATCTATTCGCAGCTTACAGTTGCTTTCGTCTCGAAAAACAAACTCTTCGTTTAAATGCTTTTTACTGAATGAAACCCTGCACCTATGTTATCAGAACTAATTGGCTCAAGTGGCATGTTCCTCTAGTTATTTGGAGATTCGTGCCATGCCGTAGCTTCTCATCAACTTCCTGGTGGAAAGGGAAGGATAAAAGGAACATGGAAGGGAATTGGGAATTGGATGAGGTGGGAAAACAGCACAAAACTTAAAGAAATAAATCGTCCTGCATCCCCGAAAGGATGCTGAACGATCTGCTGGTGCCGAAATTCACGGTTGATAAAACCTCCAGCCACCGTGAGGCCTTAGAGATTTTACAAATGCGGAACCATTCTGCATTCCCCGAAGAATGCAGAACGATTTCTTCCCGAATATGAACTTGAATTAATTTGACACTTTAGAAGACAAAAAATACCTTATTTTCATATATAGCTAATAAATGACTTACATGATACGAATATTTTTCAATGAAAAAACCCAATGTATGAACATATTTTGAAAAAAAAATTTTAAAATATCTCCTCCGCCTTTTTTATAAACATGCTCGAAAATATTTTCTGTCAAATACAAGAAACGGATTTGTTTTCGTTTGCCTCAATGTTAGATATAGCAGTTTAAAAATAACCTGTTTTTGAACTAGTTTTGCTCATAACTTCGGTTCAGAAAACGCTACCTGAATACGCCAGTCATTAAAAAATTGGTTTTAACAAACTCTAAAAGATGTTCGAAGATACCTATACGAAAAGAGAAAAATATAAATGCTAGAGCAAAAAATGTGATTTTTTTGAGGAACACCCTAAGTTGCTCTTTAAAATTGGCTGTAACACTAAAACCGTTGCAGATACTACTATGGTGTCCTCAGCAAAGCTGCTCGACATAAGTTTATCTACAATTTTGCCGAAGAATGCAGTCCTCTATCTCAATACATCCGGAAAATAAGTTTTGGATCACCTTAATAATAAGAGCCACCCTAATACCATGCACATCGACATATGGCTTATCTTCACTGATCATTTGTTTTGAAGACATCATAGCTCTAAAGTATAAGGTTAAGCCACAAATGTTTTTGTCCCCCTAAATTGTGGATCCGGACCACCGTGCAATGCAATTTAACTCGGAAATTTTAAAATTTCCGATCTTTTACCTTTTTTTGAGATTCTACGGCAAACCTACAACAAAATAAGAATTTTAGTTATCAATTGCCTTTGGGTTGTGCATAAAAATTGTTTAGATCTTTTGTCCAATACAAAAATATAACTATTTTTAGAGTTTTAGGTTATTTACTAAAATTTTTAAAATTTTCACTGAAATCCAAGTTTCAGTTTTTTATGTAAATTTTGTTTATAATAAATTTCCAACTAAAATAATAAAAAATATATGTCATAAAATTTAAAAGTTTTGATTTGATTTTGTTTGGCAAAATTTTCCCAATAATAGAAATTCTCTGTATTTGTACCAAATTTCTTGAGCTTCTTTGAACGGATGTATAATTTTGGTCATCAATACATTGTTTCTGGTAATGATTCCAATATTTTGAATCAAAAACATGTACATGTCATCGCTTTAATTTTTGAGTTATATACAAACTTGTGAAAAAAATGAAAAATTCATATGTATTTAAAAATTCATCGATTTTTTAATGTTTTCTTTTGATTGTGCAGGAATGGCAGTTGAGCGAAAATTGTAGCTGGTATCACTAGCAATCGAATGATGTGTAAAAAAATATAGGTCATCGCTTTGAATTTCGAGATATTTACGATCATTGTAAAAAGTCTTATCTTTTCTTAGGTCATCTATCTACAGTTTTCATTATAACTTTGGGGAGACAACCCTATTTCCCGTTTTTTTAGGCGCATTTTATTTGTAGTACTTTTCCAATGGTGAACAAATTTTGAAGATCGGTTGACTAACAACAAAGTTATGACTCGGTAAAGTTGAGGTTCTCAATATCCGACTCGCGATGCAGGTGCCGCATGAATGCAGATAGGGCACATTTTGAGCTTGAAAAAAAACTTGGAACGGGAAAAATCAGATTTTCATCAGTTTTTCCTGAACGATCGTCAATATTGATATACTTAAAATAATCTACAAACCTCACAAAATTTATCGAAATTGGTCAAGTAACAACTGAGCTATGATAGCTCAAAGTTACCGCGTAACTTTTTTAGGCTAGGTATTAGGAGTGCTAATGCGTCTGAAGAATGGAATCGGCTAGAATCAACTCCAAATGAAGAAAACAAAGTGCTTTCACACCAAGATAATGCGCCATGTCACAAGTCACGCTCCCTACCAAATCGCAATGGCATTGAATTGCTGCGAGAACCCACACTAATTACCAGATATAACAAATGCTTATTTCGAGTCTAGAGATAAATCGTTCAACGAGAAAAGTATTGAAATGTTAGAGAAGCGCTTCAAGGAATGTGTAGCTCTGGAAGGGCTGCAGTGGTTCTTGAAACATCGCAGAGTACATGGCCGGTGGAAGAGATGGATAAGGTTGGTACTAACGCCCACCTAAAATTATCACCAACCTGAAATTTGGAGTAAAAATCAATAATAATACTAATAATAACAATAATAACAAACAATAATTTTTTGTAACTCGGAATAACAAACAAAATGGATTGTGAAAGCTTTATTATATCGTATTTAAATGTCCATTAGAATTGAAGAAAAAATGGTGAGTCGTACCCTCACTATGAGAAATTGCCCATCGGCTTTTAACACATTACGTCGACCGTGAGATTTATATTTATGAGTTTTTCTTAGTTAGTCCCGAGACTTATTGATCCCCATGTTATCTTATTCAGAACTCGTAAACTCGTTTTCAGATATGCTGGTCATTGGATAGGACTGGAGCTGAAATTCATGCAAAAGTTTTAAGCAATGTCGACTATGTTTGCGAAATGTATATATTATTATCAACAAACCTTATGATCAAAAACGAACCGCAATTTTCATTTTAAAATTCCCGCGCTTGTCCAATCGGTAAACTTTTATTCTCTCAACGTTGGCAATACCTTTATACACATTCTGTCAAATTTTGACACATATCGTACGATTAGTTTTTGTTTGGCGTCTATACAAAGAAGTTGAAAAATTTTCGTGTGGCGATTTTTATAATGGATGAAAATTTAGAACAACGTGCGTGCATCAAATTTTGTGTTGCAAATGGATTTAAGTGTTCCGAAACGTTGAAAATGTTAGAAAAGGCGAATCGTGTCTAGGAAAAACACAGGCATACGAGTGGTATAAACGCTTCAAAGATGGTCGCACAAGCTTGGATCATGATGAGATCCCTGGCCGCCCAACATCATCTGTTACTGAAGAAAACATTGAATCGGCGAAGCAAATCGTGTTGCAAAATCGTTCTGTACCGATTAGAGAGATTGCTGTGTTGTTGGGCATCTCTTATGGATCAGCCGAATACATTTTAACTGATGTTTTGGGTTTGAAACGCGTCGCTTCTCGGCTGGTGCCAAAAAAGCTGAATTTCTTTCAAAAACAGTGTTGTGTTGATGAGGCCAAAGAGATGATTTCCAACGCAGATAGTGACCCCACATTCATCGAATGCATCATAACTGGTGATGAGGTGTGGATCTATGAATATGACGTCGAAACCGCACAACAATCGACCGAAGGCTTCGAAGGCGAGCCGTTGTTCAAAATTTTCATCCATTATAAAAATCGCCACACGAAAATTTTTCAACTTCTTTGTATAGACGCCAAACAAAAACTAATCGTACGATATGCGTCAAAATTTGACAGAATGTGTATAAAAGTGTTGCCAACGTTGAGAGAATAAAAGTTTACCAATTGGACAAGCGCGGGAATTTTAAAATGAAAATTCCGGAACTTTTTTTGATCATAAGGTACATATCAGATTCCTTGCTTTAGTTCTGTTTGTATATGCAATTGAACAATTGCTTTGGAAATATATTTCTTTTGTGGAATTTTTATGTCAACAGATTTCACCGGCGATTCATAGCGCACAGAACCATAAAAACATTTTTTAAAAACCTGTTTTAATCCACCTAGTGGTGTAATGATCCCTTCTCATATATAATAATATGGTATTCTATTCGAAATGTTTCTCTTCGATTTTGAAGATTTTATACGATTTTTCATCGTACTCTAGACGACGACTTAAATTTTTTACGGGTTTTTTTCGCCGGTTGTACAATACTTTTTTAACACACTTTTCCCTATAACTCCGGAACCAGAAGTCGCATCCAGACGAAATTCAGGAATTTTGTTTGGCACCGTGAGACCTTTCATTTGAATCTAAGTATGTGGAAATCGGTCAAACCATCTCTGAGAAAAGTGAGTGAGATTAATTTTTGAATATATGACCACTATTTTCAGTGCTTCCGGAACCGGAGACCGGGAACCAGGATAGTCGAAATTAGTTTGTTTAGTAACCTACTGACAATGCCTATCGATTTGTGGAGTGTTAAGTCCTATTTTGAAAAAAATTTGCTGTTTTTGTTTCGCCGGTTTAAGTGACGGTGCAAAATATTAAACACACTTTACATTGTAACTCCGAAACCGGAAGTCCGATCCGGATGAAATTCAGGAATTACGCATGGAACTGTGACACCTTTCGTGGGAATTTAAGTTAATAAAAATTGGATGAGCGGTCTCTGAGAAAATCTATTGGACGTTTTTTGTTCATTTTACACATTTTACCCCATAACTCCCGAACCGGAAGTTGGATTCAGATGAAATTCATTATTTACATATAAGACTACAAGGCCTTTAATTTAAATCTTAGTTGAAGAAAATCGGTTGAGAGGTCTCTGAGAAAATCGAGTGCTCTTTTTCTTCATTTTTTTGCACATTTTACCCGTTTACGGTTACTCCCGAACCGAAAGTCCGATCCGAGTAAAATTCACACACAATTGGCCCTCCGAGCCTCGGTTAAAAAGTCAGTTTTCACAGTGATTGCATAACCTTTCTATATGAGAAAGGCAAAACTCATCTTTCAATTCAATCAACAAAAGTGATCGTACCCGTTTCGCAATATTTTATCCCGATACGACTTCCGGTTCCGGAATTACAGGGTGCTGCAAAAAAAATGAAAAAAAAATGTCACTCACTGTTCTCAACGATAGCGGGACCGATTTCCACAAACTTAGATTCCAACGGAAGGTCTTATGGTTTCATGGATCGCTATTTAACGTTGTTCCGATCCGACTTCCGATTCCGGATTTACAAGTGAATAAGTTTAAATTTATGAAAAATTCGCACTTAATTTTTTCGACAATTTCTTAACCGATTTTTACAAACAAAGATGTAAATAAAAGGTCTTAGAATTCTTTAAAAAGTCCCTGAAAAGTTGATCCAGAATTAACTTCCGGTTCCGGTATTACAGTGCGATTAGTGGAAATTTTCAATTTCAAGAGTATTTTTTCACAAGTGATGGTGAAACGAGGTGCACATTTTTATAAAACTTACTGCTAAATTCATCTAGTTGACAGATCCTGTTAGTTAGTGAACATATAAATCTACTTTGGGTCTACTAGTTTCCGGTTTCCGCTTCTGAAAGAACCAATAATAGTGAAGAAAAGTTCGAAAAACTTTGATTTCTCAGCAACGGTTAAACCGATTTTAACCAATCATGATTCAAATTAAAGCCCTCGTTGACACTCATCGCCCTATAATTTCGGAACCGGAAGTCGGATCTCGATGAAATGGCACAGTATTATGATTTGTGAAAATCGTTTGCTGAGAAATCGAAGTGAGTTCCGGATTTGGAGCTTTTCTTCACTATTATCGGTGCTTCCGGAAGCGGAAACTGAGGACTAGAAGTCCCGAAGTAGATTTATATATCCACTAACTAACAAATCTGCCAACTCGATGAATTTAGTAGTAAGTTTTATAAAATTGTGCACCTCGCCGTGGCTTGTGAAAAATACTTATGAAATTGAAAATTTCCACAAATCGCTTTGTAATACCGGAACCGGGAGTCGGATCTGAATTAACTTTTCGAGGATTTTTTAAAGTATTTCAGGCATTCTTTTATTTGCATCCTAGTTTGTAAAAATCTGTTGAGAAATTTTCGGAAAATTGAGTGCGCATTTTCTCATAGATTTGCACATATTGCCTTGTAATTCCGGAACGGGAAGTCGAATCGAGATTAAATTCAATAGCGATCTATGGGATCGTAAGACCTTTCATTTGAATATGAGTGCAACTCGTTTCAGCCATCTTTGAAAAGATCGAGTGACACACACACACACACTGACATTTGCTCAGTTCAAAAGTCGGTTTTCACACTGATGCAAGATAAAGAAAAGTTTTTACCAACTTTCCATAACTGTTTACAAATTGAAAAGGTTATATTTGTTCATACCCAAGGAAAGTTTCTTATTCTATTCAAGAATGAAAAAAAAATTCTTGACAGAATCTTCTAATGATATTTATGGAAATATGAGCAATATAGTAATATGGTCATCATTACATTAAAAAAGGTTTATTTTGTTTTTGGATTTGATGATTACTGTTCGAGTTATACAAACGTTTATATCGAAATTTGCAGTATTTTTACAATATCTGTCACCAGTGTTGGTGATTGCCGAAAATTTTACAGAAGCTACTCGATATTTATCAATATTGTATACAACATTTTCAATCCGGTAGAAGATGCTACAAGAGCTCGAGTCACTCAATGCATGAACCGCGAGAGAATTTTTCTACATTTCCTCGCTCCACTCCATACTCTGAGTCTTTCACGGCCCCTAAAAAAAATTACAGTCTGATGATGATTGGTGGTGTGTGGAATTTACCAAGAGAGAATCTCAAGTTGACAATTATCGCAGAAAATCGAATCGATGGTTCGACTTGATGATTCATACTAGGTTGCAATATTTCAAAACCCTTGTGTGGAGCATTCACATACATTTTCATAGACACAACTTATACAAGGGTTATATGCACATAGTTAGAATAAGCGGCAATAGTAAAATGATTCTATCGCAGTTATCCACTGACCATACATAATAGCTTTTTGTTTATGTAAAAATTAAAGAAATAGTTAAGGAAATAATTAATAAACTATTGAGATTATTAAAATAAATCATCCGATACTATTCGCTTTTGTTTTTTATTCGCTATTATTAGATAAAATGCGAAATGAACTGTTTGTTTTTTTTTTAATATCGCTGTACTGATGTACTGTTTTTCATAAAAACAACACGCGAGCATTGACCATATCCCAATAGTTGGGATTTTGAACAAAGTACGATGAAATGACGTTTGGAAAATTTACATATTTTTGAAAATTTGACATATTTTTGAATGGAATCGTTTCTGAGTGATTGAAATATTGAATATAGTTTTTTGGCTCGATTTGTTCCTAGTATGGTTCCATTTTAGCAACATAATACTTCGACTTTGACGTGTTAAATCCTATATTTTCAAGTTCAAAGTGATACCCAGTACAATTTTATAAGTAATTCGATTGTAACTGTCTTCAACAACAACAAAAAACATATTTTTCATATCACTCAAATATATTCAAGAGAATATGTATATTTATTGAAGCTGCCCTGTTTATTTTAATAAATAGTTTGTCCTATTTATTTTAATAAAGCAATCGATTACCATTCCATCTAGTCGCAGTTTTACCTTTTTTATATATATAGAAAATAGGTATAAAATTCGCTCAAACTTTAGAAAAATTTTCCGAGGCTTGGAGGGCCGAATGTCATATACCAATTGATTCAGCTCGACGAACTGCGCAAATGTCCGTGTGTGTGTGTGTGTGTGTGTGTGTGTGTGTGTGTGTGTGTGTGTGTGTGTGTGTGTGTGTGTGTTTGTGTTGTCAACTAAGAGGTCGAGATCTCAGATATGGCTGGACCGATTTTGATCAAACTAGTCGCAAATGAAAGGTTTCTCCGTCACCCTGAACGCTATTGAATGGTTTTGAGATCGGATGTTTACTTTTTGAGTTATACAAATTTTTTGTTTTAAAAATTTTCAGTTTTTTGACAGTATCTGTCACAATTGACCTTGAACACAAAATATATTTTCAGACTTAGATTCCACACGGTAATACCTATCCAACAAGCCATAGATTGTTGAAATCCGTCCATTTTTAACGGAAATATCGAAATTTTTGTGTAAGCGACTTTTTCCCCTATTCCAGCAGTAGAAGTTTTGAGGGCTGTCTGGCAAAGAAATGCTTGAGAGCAACATAAAACACGATTTTTTATACTGTTACATACATTTGTTTCAAAGTACCCAAAAGACTGTGTACAGCATGATATTTTTTCTCGGACCGATTTTAGCACGGTTCGTTTTTAGCAACATAATCGTTCGAATATGCCATATGTAAACCGGATGATGACAGGATTTTCGAGTTGAAAGCAATTCCATAATAATATTGATTTGAACTACTTACAGCAATAAATGCTGGAAGAACATAACATCCACATATCCATATAAACGCGAAGAAATGGATCCATATAGCATTCGAATCAGTTCGTCGAGACCAGCAAATGCAAAATTTCCTTTCACTCATAATTTCACTCAATTTTTTTTCGGAGATGACTCAATCGTTTTCTAAAAATTCAGATTCATATGAAATGTCGTATACTCCCAAACAAGGTTCCTGAATTATGTTTGGTTCCGACCTCTGGTTCCGGAACTACAGGATGATATGCGAAACGAAATTAAAACTGTGTAACTCATTTTTCTCGTGAATGGCTGAACCGATCTAAGATTCAAATGAAATCTAAGAATCATCTAAGATTCAAATGAAAAGTTTTAAGATTTCAGTCAGATCCAACTTCCGGCTTGTCTATTCCACACAAATTAATCAGGTTTATCGGGTTAGCAGATTTGGATAGTCGATAACCAAATAAACTTATTTCATTTTTGGTTGTATTCAGTTTTCGTTTCGGAAAGCACCCAAAAATTTAATTCGCACTACGATTCCTCACAGATGTCTACATTGATTTTCAAACATTTTGAAACAAATGTAAATTATGCAGCTACTCAGGTGAATTTGTCTGACTTCCGCTACACCAAATTTCAAATTCCGGTTCCAGTATCGAACCGTTTCTCAAAGCTCAATCGTTTTCTCAAAAAAAGCCAAATCGAATTTCAGAAACAAAAATTCAAATTAAAAAAAATCCAAGTTTATCCAACTCTGACTTCCGATTCTGGAATTGTAGGATGATGAATTTTTAAAATTCAAGGCGATATAGATTTGCAGTTTCGATATTACAGAGTAATGAGTGATTAAAATCTCAAATTGCCACTTAAAACGACGGTCATTAAAATAATGTCATGAAAACTGAAACACCGAAGAATATTCATGCAAAAAACACATGCGGATTGATAAAAAAAGGTATCATCTCACTGCTAGGTGGATTAAGCACGTTTTTTAAATACAATGTTGATGCAGAAAATATGTGAAACGATGGTAATATTTGGTTCATCCCCATCAGAAATATCCTGTTCATGCTTCCTTACTTAGCTTTTCATAGCCCACTTAGACCTAATGGTCTTTCGAGCCTATTAATTGAAGATAAGTACTGATGATTATACTTATAAGCGGCAATGCGAATGTAATTTGCATGATACAACACTGCCTAGTCCAAATAGTTCAGGTTAAAAAAAATCCGAACCTGTTCAATGCACTTACCTGCATGCTCAGCTTGTCGATTTCGCTTAGCACCCATCCAACGGAACCATCACCCGAACAGACCAGTATTCGGAACGGATCAAAGTGGCGAAACAGTCGAAGACCTAGCCCTGGGCCGGACGATATCAGATCGAACACCTGGGCCGGATTCAGCAGCTGTTTGAAGCGTCGCAGGAATTTGACGCCCTGATTGTCACCGGATTTAGAATTTACAAACACCAGCAACGGTGAAAAGCTGCCGTGTGGTTTGCACACGTCCCAAGCGTCATCGATTCCGATCGAATGCAGTGAGATCGGCGGAACTACCGACACACGGGCAGGCCCGAGCGGACAGGCCACCTGGGCCTGCGGTCGACAGGCGGTGTGTACGGTTGAGCGGCACCAAAGGCAGCGCCAATCCTGCAGTCGCATTACCGACCCACACGTTTTGTCACACACGATGCACTTGGCGGAAACGGGCAGATTACCTTCCATCCATTGATGCGGCATAACGATGTTCTGGAAAGAATGCAGACATCAATTAATTCTCGCTACCGATCCCAAATTCAATCATCAGCCTTACCCCGTCGGTATCCTCGATGATGTCCTTCCCCACCGATGCCAACGTGGTCCACTTGCAGTTGGATATTGCTTTGGCGGCGCATCGTTTGTGCACCTTGCACTTGCAAACCTCACACGACAATCCATGGGAGGTCACACCGGACAGGGCTTCCCGACACACATTGCAATAGGTTGGCCGTGCGTGAGATGTTGCGTACCTATCAAAAGTAGAGAGAGTAAAAGAATATGTTTGTATGTGTACACATTTAGACGGTTATCGTTTAGGATTTTTGTTTGATCCACTCTAAGCCTACCAGTGGTGGTAACCGGAAAGGAAATCATGCTGATCGGGTGGTCCCGGCTCGAAAAAATCCCTGGACGAGGCCGCTTTCATGGCTTGCAGCCACTCTTCCATTTCACGACGATTTTCTGCACACAACACTAACGAACGGGTGGGAGTGATTAGCTGGAAAGTGATAGAGGAAAAACTTATGTCAGCTTGTAAAAAATTTCAACAAATTTTATCCTTAAAAATAAAACGATCCCGAATCTTTTGCACAATTTCAACCGATGACGATGATGATTATAGGACACGACAAGATATCCCTTTCTGTGAATCTTTTTTTTGTTCTTTGTGAAATGACGCAACATGCCCAGAAATAAACAAAAAAAATTCTTCAGGAACAATGTTACGAAAGGTCTTATTCGGAAGAGAGAATTCTTTGAACTTTCTATCTACCTGCCCAAATTGGGTCGTGGAGGGAGGAAAACCTTCACCGGTAAACGTTATTCAAAGGTATGCTTTATTACTAAACGAGATTTTATGTGTCAGAACGAGTTTCAATTTGCAATTTATTTTCGCTTGCGTCTATTATGTTTCCGGTAATTCCATAAGATGCTGCAGGTGTTTTATTGCTTTTGTCATTGTAATACAGAAATGTCTCGATTTTGTTGGATGTTTTTTGTCAAGGAGCTTTTGCTGAAATAAAAAATTCCTGTTCGGGTTGAGGCAAACATTTAAAATTGTTCAGTAATTAAATTTTTGTTAGACGCTTAAACTTAAACTTTTGAGTTTTAGGTGAATCGTATCTGCAGCAGTAGGAGCTCCTTTTTCGAGGTGTAGCTCCACATCAATTACTGAATAGATACCGGTACTTAAATAAGTAGGGCTGTTAGAATGCGTAAATGCAAATGCGTGATCTAAATGTTGGTAAGGTACAAAATAACTCATCACCAGCGGTTATAAACCAATGTATTTAGTTTCATTCAATTATTGTATATTGATGGAAATAAACTTTACAACATTCCGATCAAATACGACTAGAAGGACACAAATCAATCTTTTATGTAAGCAGCAATTCCACGAGAAAAATATATACATTCTCTAAAAAATTCGTAATATTTGGTAAAATGATTCTCCTTCGAAAAATATTAGACCCATCTTTTTCATTTTGCTATTATGGTGACCAGTTCCTTCCATTTAGTTACTTGTGGATTTTTAATTTAATAATTTAATTACCACAGAACCAATTATTTCAATTTTTAGATATTGAGAGTACAAATAAGTTCGGTCCGTTTACAAAAGATGGCTCTGGCTGTTATGAATATTGAACAGTGACCGCTGATGTCGATAGTTTCAAGAGGTTCGATATCTGTCATTAATATTCAATTCATATTGCTTCGAGTTTTTCAACTGTGTTAATTATGAGAAACTTTCTATGAACTAAGCAGCATTTGCGGGAAGTTTTCTGTTTATATTTTATGTGGAACACATCTTTATTTTCTATATAGGGGTGCAAATCAGAAACTCAAGGAAAACTACACGTAGAAATGTGGTCAGGTTTTAAACACTCACAGCTCAGTATATTGTGTACCAATTAATAATATTAATTCATTATTTGATTGGAAATATTTCTACAATTCGATTTGAATGTATCAAGCCACACATTTTCAATTATAAATGATTGAAATTTTGATTAGTAGCGAGCAGTGTCCTATTTTGTCTGCTAAAAATCTCCGGCATAACGGATTTCCCTGCCATAGACGACGGTTTTGAAGGAGTAAGCGATCAGAGCTGTTAAATGTCACTATCAACGAGCAACTTTGCACGACGAAGATTGGAAAGTTTATGTCACTGGACCGCTGCCAACCAGGCTCTACCATCATATATTGAGTGTCTGAGAGCCGATCTGTCATAACTTAAATTCTCTTGATATTATACTCACCAGGACGATCATTGATTGCCGATGCGATTGATATTATCTTCATTTCTCCTGTCACTGCTTGATTAGGAGAATGAGAGAGAGAACCAAATGCGTCACCTGTCTTTGACTGAGTACACTTCTACTTGGTCATTGAACTATCGAGTATCTCATTTGACAGACACTTTGACCGTACCGATTACAGTAGACGATGATTTTAGTCAGTCTGTAAAGGTCATTTGACATGACTGAAAATTTGCAGCTCTGTAAGCGATATATCAAAGGGAAAGCATCGCTCTGATTGGTCAATCGATGCAAAAGCGAAGCTGTTTGAAGCACGCGAATCTATAAATAGAAGCATAATTATAGCTAACATTTCAGTTCTACGCGTAGCATGCTAGAGGTAGGTTGTTGCTTAACAGCAAGACAAAAAGTGCCATAAACCGGTTTAAAGCTTTAATTGGTATGCTCTGATCTTGTGTCATGCAAGCTCGGATGAAATTCCATGTAATGTCGTTTCGCCTGAGAAATTGACAACTACCCCAGAGTAAATTTTGAGTGCTTAAGATAAATTTCTAATTCATATAAGATGAACTCGATTGATAATGAGAAAAAGTTAATCGCTCCAACCGAAATCGCAGTATGGTAAAGAAATTTAACGCTTTAAAAATAACTTCTTGCAAAAAAACTTGAACACAAGCTTGGCATAGAGAAGCTTTAATATCAAAATTGTATTGCAGGTATGTATTAAGATAAAATTGCGTACATTTGGGATATTAGTGTAATTTCGTCGGCTATAAACAAACAATGTTCGGTGTTGGTTCCTAATCAAGATCAATCTAGGCAGACTCTCGTGCAATTGCGGATTATAAAGTGTGACGATTGATTGAACTGTTTGATTGTAGATCATTAGAAATTTTGGTTTTGGAAGAAAAGTGCAGCTGAAGCGAATCAAATGCTTGTGGATGCTTATGACGATAATGCGCCAACTGATAAATTATGTAGAAAATGGTTTCGACGTTCCAAGAATGGAGATTTCAGCGTTGCAAACAGGCCTCGCTCTGGACAACCAAAAAAATTCAAAGACAAACAGTTGGTTGCAATACTCGATGAAAATCTGTATCAAACGCAAAATAGTCTTTCAGAATTATTGGAAGTGACTAAACAAGCAGTGTCTGTATGATTAATAAACATGGGAATGATTCAAACGCAAGGCAGTTAGGTGTTTTTTGAACAGAAACCGAGAGACATTGAAATGGTGTTGTGTACTATGAGCTGCTTCAACCAAGCGAAACAATGACGGGCGACCGGTAGGGGAAAGTCTTATAAAGCGCCCCTGCTAGCCAAAATGCCCCCTTTCCTTTCTTAAGCATTGAAGACTTTTCTGAACCAAAGTTTTATCATTAACACTATCTTTTCGTAGGATCTTTCTGCTATGCAAGTTTGGTGGTTGTCGTTTGCAGGAAAGTATGAAAAAACTAAAAAATTCATTTAGCAGCTTTTCGATGTAAAGTTTTGCTTCGACTAAAAATATGTTTTATCCGCTATTTCTTTGACATACTGATTATCTCAAAACAGTAACTTTATGGACATTTCAAGAAGCATAATGCATCATTGTTGTAGGATAAAATGTCTTTTGTTGTGTGTCATGCCATTGATTTGTTGTGGACATATTTTACGGCTGCTGGGGCATTATGTCTGAGGCGAGCGAAAAAAACTAAGAATGTGGCCGTTTTGGAAAATGTGTTTATATCAATCAATTCTCATCTTTTCTATTGGAGTCATTGAAAATTATGTTCCTCATCCGTATTGCAATGAAATACATACATTCTCGAGGAAAATATATCAATACACTTGGAAATATCTCAATGTTTTCTTAAGGGGGGCATATTATAACACTTTACCCTATAGCTTTTAATTGATGCGTTTGAGCCATGCATTACGAGAAGAACGACCGGAATGCAAACAAAGACATGATAAAGTTGTTATTCTGCATCACAACACTCGGCCGCATGTCACAAAGTCGTGAAAAAATATTTGGAAACGCTTAAGTGTGATACTTTGCCACACCCGCCGTATTCTCCTGACATTGCTCCTTCTGATTACTGGTTGTTCCAACGAATGCTGCACGATCTGGCAGGTTTACTTCTTTCACAGAAATCAAAAAACTTGCCTGAGAGGTGGGAAAAAGTTGCAAACCAGCAATGAGCTATACTTTAATTAATCTTTAAATTTTTTTATTTTGAAATAGATGCATTTTTGAACGAATTAATTTGTACTCCCAATATGTTGTCTAGAAATATCAATAGTTTCTAGGAAAAAGGCGTAGATATGATAAAGTTGTAGTTCTGTGGTTGAAAAAGCCAATTGTAAGTTTGTAGCGGTTTTCATGGTTGTAGATAGAGGACGCTTTATTTTTAATATTTTTGTTCTAATCATTTTGTATATTTTTTTTATAACATATTGGAAATTTTGTGAAGTGAAATTTTTCGTTTTAGAACAAATTTTTTTTGAAAATATATTACCGACCGAACCTTTATTCAATCACGGAAAATTTCGTTTGACTTATTCTTTTGATGTGCTATGTTGAAAAGTCCACATCATTGAAAAAATTATAGTAACGTGTTGCGCCTTCTATCCACAAAGCATAAAAACCATTAGAAACTCATACAATTATTATTATAATGAATTATTATCTTTCTTGGCCATGAGGGAGCGGACAATTTAGTCAAGTGTGGTGCTCTTGAGGGTAAAAGTTATGAGCGACCAGTTGCTTTCATTCTATAGTGCGGAATCACCAAAAATAAATCATCCATTGTGCTTGTGGCGAAGTTTGTCACTATTCTAATCACGTCGTTTGGACATGTGTCGAGCATCGTGAAGTCAGGTTTAAGTAGATAAATACTTTGCGTATTCAAACTGGATTACCAATTCATATGACCCTCAGTGAACTTCTGTCATCAACCCTGGTCGGTACCTGCAATCTATTCCGGAAGCATTTTAGTAGCGTTTTCTGTAAAGAAGTCGTCAACAGCCATCATCACAACGACCATGATTATTGACTTTCTAACTAACAATTGCAATCACTACATAACTGAACCGCAGCACGGATTTATGCCAAACGATCTACATCTACAAATTAAGTATCCCACACTTTGTTTATCATTCGATCTATTTAATCGCGTTTTTCAGGTCGTCGGTATTTACACACATTTTACGGCAGCGTTTGATAAAATAAACCATCAAATAGTAATAGCTAAACTTGACAGCCTTGGCTTTAAGGGGAGGGGGGGAGGGGGGTAGGGTCTAACACTTTTGAAAAATCATTTATTATTTTCTTTGTATTTTCTCATAGTAGTACATTAAAGAATCTTCTGTGAAATTGTCAAGCCTATCGGAGAAAAACTCGGCAAGTTATGGGCCTTTATCTTTGCTTATCTCTTACTGCGAAGATATAAGAGCTCGGCACACAGGTCCAAGATTTCTGCTTCGATCGACTTGAAGACTTGACAAAACATTCTTGAAATGTTTCATTATGAAAGAATACAAATAAAAAAAAATGATTTTATGAAAATGTTACACCCTACGGGCTCCCTTGAGTAATAAATTGTTTCCATTGATTTTATAGACAAAAAACATTGAACGCGTTTTTCTCGAAAGCAGATTTTGAAAGTCCGTGTCCATCGTCATTCAAAAACTACCGAACCATTTTTTTTTAAATTTTGCACACACTTTATACATATATGAAACCAGACCCCAACGTTTTCCTTTTCCTTGTTTGTTACTTTGGGGAGGTTTTACAGCTACAAAATGGCGAATTTTTTCGTGAAAAATCGTAGTTTTCACTTTAAACAACCACCGAAAATTTAAAAAAAATTAAAAAAAAATCAAACAGAAACGTTGAGGTCTAGAAAAACATGCTGCTTTGATTTGTTGACTTCTTATCAGTCTGCGCTGAGATACAGTGGACACCGCAAATCATGATTTTTAAGAAGCGTTCTCAAAAATACCTCTTCACCGACTTATTTCTCAACATTTTTCCACGAAAAAATCACAAAATGTTGTTCGAATGATGCTTTTTATCATGCATAAAATTTGAATTTATTTTGTTGCACGATAACTCTGAAAAAAAATTCTCAAAAATGAATGGATGCATTCATATTTAACTGGTCGTGGGATGTCTGTGAAAATAGGTAACATGATAACAACACCATTTGCTGTTAGGTCTGAAGTGCCTCAAGGAAGTCATTTAGGACCGTTTATATTCTTACTCTATCTCAACGACCTCAAATTCACCGTCAAGTTATCATCCGCTGATGATTTCAAACTATTCATCGCATGCTTTCAGCAAACTCAATTGGATGCTTTAGCAAAATGGTGTCATGTCAACAAAATGGTACTGAATACCTCTAAATATTCTGTTATATCCTTTTTTTGATAGTGCTTAACAATTATATGACTACAATCTCTCGCAAAACGTTCTTAGACCTGAACCGTTTGTACAAGACTTTGGAGATATTATAGATAAAAAACTTGATTTCAAGAATCACGTCATTTAAGCAATATCAAAGGCTTCCAAACTCTAAGGTTTCATCTTTCGAATTGCCAAAAGTTTTCGTGAAGCTCTTTATTGTGCACTAGTCCGGAATATGCAGCAATTGTTTGGTCACCTCGGTAGCAATCTGTTCACAAATTTATTTATTAGCATATGTCGTTTATGTAATGGTTGCACCGATTAATTTTACTTTCATTTATCCCGAAATGCAATGAAGCAATTATTATTAATAATATCATTTATTTTACCCCGGCTTTAACCTTTTGGTCGTTCACCGGGAGCTAAAGCAATTGTTCCGTGATTCGTTATTTATATAGTTGTAGAGCTTGGGCAATTTTACAAGCAAATACCATACAACTAATTTGTAATGTAATTAAGTTCAATTGAAGCCTTGAACTGTACCGATCGTATATTGTAAATCTATTTGTATAAAAGATGAGGAGGTTTTATGCCTTTTGGAGAAAGAGATTGTAAATTTCTTCTCCAGAAAGCTTTTACCTGCTTCCAAATAAATAAATAAATAAATCCAAGAAAGACAATCCAATCTTCCATTGCGAGATATTCTTGCACGAAACTTCTTTATCGTTCCCTCAAGACAACTTGAAGTGGTGCCGCATGGCGGTCAGAATCTGATAGCTTTTCACTTGTGTCAATATGAAGCTAGTATGATTTTAAGTACAAAAAAAAAACGTAGATTATCGCGATAGAAGCTGAGTTTCTCAACAATTGTTGCGATGCATAGGTCATTTTACAGTACTTGTTCCGACATTTTAGGTTCTAAAATAATGACCCATGCACAAATCCGAGTTTTTAGTGTACATTATTCTAAACATTCCGTAAAAAAAACCTGTTGTAATTCAAATAGTGGGTTAAAGATGGCTTTCTCATTTTCATTTTCTCCTGTATGTTACAGCAGAAATTCCTCGAAATACTACAATTAAAAAAAGTTCAGAAAATAGTTTTGAATATTTCTGTTGCATAATACTACTACATTGATACACTACATTTGAATTTAAGTTAGTGAAAACCTCTTCAATCATATGTGAGAAAGTAAAGTGAGCTCCATTTTATCATATTTGGTTATTATTGCCGGTCCTTCCGGAACCGAAAGCTGGATAGTGACATTCGGTGCATTCAGCCATGCACTAATATGACCTACACATTTTACTTTACTATGGGGTGCCTTTTCAAAATTAGCCATATGGAAAAATGGGCAGAACTTAATCGTGAATATCTCGACTTGTATTAATGGTAGCAACATAATTCTTTCACCATTTCATCAAAAATATGATCAGGAATTTAGGATAATGTTTTGAACAGTGTGAGATAACCATAAACAACTCAAAAATAAGGTTTTCTCAAATTTTGAAAACAATGCGGAAAACTCTTTACTTTCGCTTGGGTTTTTCGCGCAAGGACGACGATTTTGAGGTAGTCAGGAATATATCGTCAACTGAATGCAAATAAAAGGGGAACCGTGGTGAAAATCGATCATTCGTTAGTAAATGAAATCGTTAGTAAATGGTTGTCGTTCTCGTCGCGTTGTCTCGCGAAAGGAAGCAACCCGACATTGGTAAAAAGAGCTCTTCGAAAGGGCAAACGAAAAAACGCCCAGCTGATGGGGACACTGATACAACGAGTTCCAAGAAGCTTTTGTCAAGCAACCAGTACTCCATTCTTCCGGAAGAGGGTTTAGAAAGGAAAGAGAAACTTCCCCCGTTCTATGTGAAAGAAAAATCGGAACATCTTATCACGGATATTACCGACCTTGTTAACAAAGGCCTTCAAGCATCGATCAGGCTGTGTTCTGATGGATACAAAATCACCTTTTCCTTCGACTCGTCATTTCAAAGCAGTGCAAAAATATCTGGAATTACGAAAAATGGAATACTTCACTCATGACATCGCTGCGAACAAGCCGTTCAAAGTGGTGTTGCGTGGGTTGCCTGAAATGGAAGTGGAGGCGTTGAAGCAAGCACTGGAAAATGTAAAATTGCTCCCAGAATCAATTTACAAAATCATGTGTCACAACAAGGAAGCCAAATATCGCGACCAGCTGTATCTGATCGATTTGAAACGTGGTTCAATCACTTTAGCCGAACTGAAGTCACTCCGCACACTTCACAATATTGCCATTTAGTGGGAGCGGTACAAGCCCGTACATCGTGATGTCACGCAATGTTCCAATTGTCTGAATTTTGGACATGGAACCAGAAACTGCCATATTCGGCCTCGATGCCTGAAATGCGGTGCTGACCACAAACCAGATGAATGCCAGATGGAAGAAGAAATAGAGATAGTTAAGTGTCATAATTGTGGAGGTGATCACTTGTCCACCAGCCGTACGTGCCCCAAGCGTAAGGAGTTCATCGATTTTCGTAAACGAACATCCAACAAGAATCAAACGAAACGCAAAAAGGAGGTGGAATTCGACATCAATTATTTCCCTCCCTTGAACCCTGTACTTCCCGATCTGCCATCAGCTCCGCAGCTATCAAATCAAAATCCGATGAATCCTACCCCTCCAGGATTTCGGTCATACGCTCAAGTGACAGGTGCTACCCAAACCGGTGACATGTTTTCCATGGATCAACTTGCTTTCCTTTTCCTTGAGTTGGATAAGCAAACCCGTGCTTGCCGTACAGCCCAAGACCAGGTGGCTGTTATGATGAGATTTTATTATAACCATGGACAGTTCTTCAATCCGAGTCCTTAATTGGAATGCCAGGAGTGTGGCACAAAAAAAAAACTGAAATTCAGCGAGTTCCTAGAAGCCGAAAAAATCGACATAGCTGCAATCACTGAGACGCATCTAAATCCAAATGTCCCTTCCTTCACGTTCGTCCGCTTAGATCGCACATCGTCCGGAGGGGGTGGTGTGGCGATAGCAATTCGTAAAGGGATTCCCTTTAAGCTACTGCCTAGTTTCAACACAACGACCATCGAAGCGCTTGGCATCATAGTTACAACATCAATCGGTGAAATAGTGTTTATAACAGTTTACTGTCCTAATCAGTTCAGTGCCCGTGATAACGGGAGCAATCAGTTCCAGAATGATCTCCAGAAGCTGACACGCAGAAATACCAAATTTATTATTGCTGGTGACTTAAATGCTCGTTCCGGTTCCTGGGGCTGCACAACGACGAACAGAAATGGCAAAATTCTCCATGAAGATGCTCAGTGCGGACATTATATCATCGCAAATCCGGATGAACTCACGTTTTACTCACATGTGGGTGTTGGATCTACGCTCGAGCTATTTCTGACAAACACGGTCATCGGTTTATCTATTCCGGAAACAAAAACTGCACTATCGTCTGACCACCTTCCGGTGGTGTTGGAGATCGGTGCTGAATACGTTCGTTCCCGTAGTTCCCGTAAAAACTTTCATCGTGCTAACTGGGACCGGTTGGTAAATCACATCGAAAGCCGCATTGATGATACCACTTCCATCGAGACCTGCGAAGACGTCGACAGAATATTAGAAAGATTTACCAAGTTAGTGCAGGAATCTGAGGATCTACATGTTCCGGTGGTGCCGATCACACCTAAGTTTATCCAGCTCGATCAGAAAACTAAACAATTGATCTCTCTAAAAAATTCGCTGAGGCGTCAGTATCAGCGAACTCTGAATAACAGCCGAAAAGTTCTTTTCAAAACATTATCTCGGATTGTAAAAATCAGACTGGAAAAAATTCGGAATAGGAAATTTTCACAAGATATTAAACATCTTCCGGACTACTCTCGTCCCTTCTGACGGCTGGCCAAGGTACTGAAAGAGAAGCCCAAACCGATTCCTCCATTAAAGGATAATGATGCTTTGCTCATTACTCCCTTAGAAAAGGCAAATTCAATTGCTCTACACTTTAAATCATCGCACTGTCTCGGTACCAATATCGTCAGTCCGAAAGAAGACTTAGTCCAGGAGTCAATCTTGCACACTGATCGTGCTACCGTCGAAGTTTCCCCCGAAGCCCGTATTACCGTTGATGAAATAAAAAAAAACATCAAGTTTACTCGAAATATGAAGGATTTGATGGGCTTTTTAACGTTGTCCTGAAAAAACTGGGTCCCAAATCTTTGGAGTTGCTCTGTAAAATTTTCAATATTTGCTTCGCCTTGAGCTATTTCCCGTCGCAATGGAAACTTGCAAAAGTTGTTCCTATCCTCAAGCCCGGAAAAGATCCGACATCACCGTCAAGCTATAGACCAATTAGCTTGCTATCTTCACTCAGTAAACTGTTTGAACGCTCCATCTACAGTCGCATTCTAATGCATGTGGATGATCACCGCATTCTCCCGGATGAACAATTCGGCTTCCGTAAAGGTCACTCGACAGTGCACCAACTGCTCCGTGTGACAAATGAAATCAACCGTAACAAAACCGTCTCTAAATCAACCATAATGGCCTTCCTGGACATCGAGAAGGCTTTCGACAGTGTTTGGCGTAATGGTCTCATTCACAAATTGGTTACCTTCAACTTTCCAATGTATCTGGTTAAAATAGTTAACAGTTACCTGAAACAGCGCAACTCCCGAGTGTTCCTCCAGGGAACGTTCGCTGACGAGTTCGACGTTCCAGCCGGAGTCCCCCAGGGAAGCATCCTTGGGCCTGTGCTGTACAATATATTCACTGCCGATGCCCCCGTTCTTCCTCGGAATGGGAAACGTTCATTTTTCGCCGATGATTCATCGTTGTCGTACAGCGGCCGAGTGGTCAATCAACTAATAAGCAATCTTCAGAAAGGAATCGACTGCTACACCAGCTACCTGTCGGACTGGAAGATTCGCGTGAATGCTTCCAAGACACAGGTCATCATCTTCCCACACCGGAACACGCAGTGGTTGCTAAATCCACCGAAAAACATCCTGGTCCAAGGAGTGAACATCGCATGGTCAGCCTCAGTACTATGCTTGGGGCTGAACATGGATGCCAAATCTCTTTACCGACACCACGTTGGGCAAAAAAGCTTGCTCTTGCTTAAAAAGCTCTACCCGTTAATAAATAGGAAGTCGAAACTGTCCATCATCAACCGTCTTGCAGTATACATGCAAATCGTCCGTCCGATGCTGCTGTATGCATCGCCCATTTGGATGAACTGTGCTCCAACACACAGGAGAAAAGTTCAAGTGATTCAGAATAAATATCTTCGGATGATACTCCAGGTCCCGCTGTCCACGCGAATCTCGGATATCCACGAACTGGCCAACATCAAAATGATCAACGAACAAATGGTTGAAGTCTACAATCGCTACCAGCAAGCAGCAAGTGTATCTGAATATCACATCATTCGTGAATTGTTTTCTTAGGTCTTATATTAAATTCGTAGGTTATCAAATTAAAAACATCAACTACAAAGTTAAAATGTAAACTAGCAAACTGCAGAAAATCACAAATTTGTTAAAAACATTACTACAAAAACTGAGATGGAAAACCAATTGTTGAATCCCTCTATATGTAAAATAGCACATTGTAAAACGTCAAACTGTTTTAATAAAAAAAATCATTTTATGTAAAAAAAATCGATCATTTCTTTTCGAGCGTTCGATGGAAGCAGACGTCGTGGGAGTTAAACCATCTACCAGCAGCGACGGAGAGTGCACCTTCTGCGTACTTAAAACCTCAAACGCTCAGGTCGCAACTCTCATTTGCTTTTCGGTAGTCGTAACGAGAAGTTCAAGTTTCAGATTTTAGTTCCGCAATATAGGTTTAGAATTCAGAGCCTGCGTTCTGAAACTGGATTCTGGAACTGTATTCCGGAACTGATTTGAGTTTCGAAATTGCAGTTCTAGAATTGAAATTGGATTCTGAGCCTGTTATTGGTTCTAAATTTAGTTCTTGAACTCAGGGTCCAGTTCTTTATTCCAGACTTCTTCTATTCGGTTCTTTTTAGAACCATAGCAATATTCCCCAAGAATTATGCGGAATTTTACTTTACTGTACTCTATACAACCCATTCTGGTAGTCATGGCGAAAAATCGTCTTCAAGTTTCAGAGCTTAGTTCCGGAATATGGGTTTAGAATTCAGAGTCTGCGTGCTGAACTAGCTCAACTCGTCACTCTCCATCACGAACGCTCTCATAAAAAGTTCTTTTCAGAGCCACTATTATTTTATTATAAAGAGCTATACTGCTTATTTCATAATATTTAATTGCGTTTCAGAATGTTTAATGTAACTAATCTGTAATTTAGTCTAGTCACGACGTATTCACGACATCCAGTTATGTCTCTGACATTACACACCCGTCCTTTTTTTTACGATTCTCTATGACGATTTAAGTTTAAAAAAAAAACATGTACCGGTAGTCGGACTTGGGTAAAATTCAGCAAATAGTTCATGGGATTATCTATGGTTTATTCGGTTACAGTGTCTCATGGTCTGCAAACTAGAGAAAATCATTAGCCAATATAATGAGGTAGCTTATGAACAAAGTATTCCTGAAATTGACGTTTTCATACTGCAAAGCACCCTATCTCCGGAACAAGGGGTTTGATCCGAATGAAAATTAGGATATTCTTATGGCATCCTAAGAACTTCCATCTCCGAGAAAAGTGAGTGACATTATTTTCACATTTTAAGTGCATATCACTATGTAACTCCGGAACCGGAAGTCGAATGCAAATGAAATTCAGAAACTTTGTATAAGACCGTGAGACCTTTCATTTGAATCTAAGTTTGTGAAAATCGGTTCAGCCATCTCCGAGAAAAGTGAATGATATTATTTTCACATTTTAAATGCAATATTTTCACATGTTTTGGTGCCTATCACCCTGTAATTCCGGAAGCGGAAGTTGGATTCATATAAAATTCAGAAACTTTGTTTTGGACCGTGAGATTTTTCATTTGAATCTAAGTTTGTGAAAATCGGCTTAGCCATCTCCGAGAAAAGTGTGTGACATTATTTCCACATTTTTTATGCATATAACTTTGTAATTCCGGAACCAGAAGTCGAATCCGAATGAAATTCAGGAACTTTATATGGGACCGTGAGACCTTTCATTTGAATCGAAGTTTGTGAAGATCGATTTAGCCATCACCGAGAAAAGTGAGTGACAATATTTGTCACAAACACACACACACACACAGAAACATTTGCTCAGCTCGTCGATCCGAGTCGAATGGTCGAATGGCTTTGGTTCAAAATTCGGTTTTTGCAGTGACCTATAACCTTTCTATATGAGAAAGGCAAAAACAATTGATACCAGAATTAGCCAAATCGATTCATTATCAACGAAGATACAGTCATTTGAAAATAACTTTACGAATGTTTCTGAGTCTTGGCGTTTGGAGTGTTAATGGCTATCCTTTTTGACTTTCTCTATAGACAGTTTATGTATTTGTTGAAAAAAAACTAACTCTCTATCAGAGCCCCAGAGATCCCTAGTGTTTTATGACACTCTACTTAACTCGACGAGAATGGAAAATGTTTGTGTGTAATGTATGAAAGTGTCCTTTTTTACGTATTATCCATCCGCTCAATTTTTTTCGGAGATGGATGAAGTGTTATCTTAACGTTTTCTTTTCAGTACCCCACATTTTGTTGGGACCAAGAGACATTTAGTTTGAATCGAAGCTTGTGAAAATCAGTCAAGCCATCTCCGAGAAAATGGATTACACACATACACAGACATTTTACGTACAAGACGAACTGAGTCGAGTGGTATATGAATCTCGGTTTAAAAGTCGAGTTTTGCTGTGATTGCATAACCTTTTTATATGAAAAATTAAAAAACGTAGATACGCATTGAAAAAAACATTCCTTATGTTTACAAAACGGAGTCAGTTGAAGTATAAATGGTATAAGTTTTTCAGCTCAGATTTTTCCCTTAAACACAAAACGCTAAAAAAGAAGGAAATATAATAAAATCAAAACCAATAAAAGGTAAATCCAAAACAAGGCAACAACCTTATAATGATCACACGTGGGATGAAGAATTCACTTCTTAGTTTCTACTGATCTGCAGGTCGTTCGGTATCTTTACTGGAATGCAAAATATTTTCATCTGGTATCTAAATCCTTTGAAGGGTAGAATGTAGGTTTTTGTGTGCATTTTGGCAACCCCGAATCGTTCGGTATTCTTTCGGGGGGATACAGACAGAATCATTTACTTCTTGTCTCTGTTCGGTGCTATCTTTTACCTTCATCTGCCCCGGAGTGGTTCAAATCCCCGAATAAATAAGGGAAACTGTCACTTTAAATAAATCTGCTGTGATTCCTATACTTTTCGATCCTTTGTTTCGACAACGCTGTTGATAACAACAACGAACTTATCGACCTTGCGGTTCGATTAATCCGAGTTTATTCCGAAGGAAACCGGGGTCAAGCCATACATTGTTCAACCATCACGGGTCACACTATACTGACAACAATTCCCAAAAGCACCGGACGATAAGACCAGCTGGGAAATCAAGATTTTCCTTTACTCAAACCGGTGATTTTTGTCCACTCTGCCGTAACAATTAGGTTCGAACTTTGCTAGCTCAAGCAAATTCATTTCAAGTTTTTTTAATGGCAGGAGATGGAGCTGATGATGATGAAACTTCCCTCCAAAAAATCGTCGTCTCCAGCTAACTAATGTGCTCAATCTCGCGAATCCTGCCATACCTAGGCAACACAGGCAAGTTCACGAAGACTTTGCCAATTATTCGAATACGCTCGATTGTGTTTCAATTCCAAAATGTGAGCAACTTTCCGAACGTCTAATGTATATGAAAATTCACCATTATTTAAGTTTGTGAAAGCACGCTAATCAGCATTTCGACAGCTTTGAAAAGTCACTTTCGGCAGTCGTGCGAAAACTTTGTCTGCAAACGATCGGAGAAGAACTTCAAGAAGAAGCCCGGCAATCGTTCATCCTGTCTGCCTGTCATTCATCAGCAGGCCCCACCCCGCGCTGGCACAGGTATTGGGCTCAAAACAAGTCGTCGTCGTCGTCGTCATCGGTGAGAACGAAAAAGCGCGAAAGAACTCTGGCAGATCAATTTCTATAAATGGCTGCGGCGCCGTTTGCTCGGCATGTGATTCCGTCGAGTGCTGACAAGGCGAAACGAAACCATGAATGTGAAATGACATTTTTGCAGGAAAAACAACGGTGTTATTTTGTTGTTTTGAGTTCTGAATATTCTGAACCTCCAAGATATATTATAATGTATTTGATTTTGCCAAGTAAACATGCCATTGAAATGCTCGGCTCCAAGCAGGAACAAAAAAACTTTAATATCCGACTCAACACCAGAATTACACATTGAGCTACCCGGAGCATAACAATTTCCCAATGGCAACGGCTGCCTGCCCATCGAATTGTTGTGGGTAATTCCGGCATTCCTATTTATCCCACTGTGAATTCGTTTCCGAAAGATAAAAGTTTGCGGAGAAGTTCAATATTCCAGTCGTGCAGATGGAAAGCTAATTAAAATAAATAAACCTCGCCGAAAAGCATTCGTTCGTTCGTTCCGAGAATCGGAAAATAATGTAGTCTAACACCCGCTCTCGCTTACTCGCCTCCAACGTCATGTAATAAAACCAGAAAACAGCGACCATCTCGCGAAATAAAAGGACGCTTAAATAGCCCATTGAACTGACAGTGACATACCGCCGCGTTAGTTATATCTCCGTCGACGTCCGAAGAAAGACAGAACCACAAAGAAGAGACCATAAAATCATGACGGCGATTATGGCCTAAGTGTCAATAAAGTCTGCTGCCAACGACGTTAACGGCTGCGGGAAAGGTACTCGCCGTTACGACAATGAAGATGATGATGATGGCCATGATGATAGGGAAATATGAATATGTCAGGTGGGCGTGATTTGACGAAAGCGTGTAGGAATTCGCAATGTCTTTCTTGTCTTTCTTGTCTTTCTTGTCTTTCTTGTCTTTCTTGTCTTTCTTGTCTTTCTTGTCTTTCTTGTCTTTCTTGTCTTTCTTGTCTTTCTTGTCTTTCTTGTCTTTCTTGTCTTTCTTGTCTTTCTTGTCTTTCTTGTCTTTCTTGTCTTTCTTGTCTTTCTTGTCTTTCTTGTCTTTCTTGTCTTTCTTGTCTTTCTTGTCTTTCTTGTCTTTCTTGTCTTTCTTGTCTTTCTTGTCTTTCTTGTCTTTCTTGTCTTTCTTGTCTTTCTTGCCTTTCTTGTCTTTCTTGTCTTTCTTGTCTTTCTTGTCTTTCTTGTCTTTCTTGTCTTTCTTGTCTTTCTTGTCTTTCTTGTCTTTCTTGTATTTCTTGTCTTTCTTGTCTTTCTTGTCTTTCTTGTCTTTCTTGTCTTTCTTGTCTTTCTTGTCTTTCTTGTCTTTCTTGTCTTTCTTGTCTTTCTTGTCTTTCTTGTCTTTCTTGTCTTTCTTGTCTTTCTTGTCTTTCTTGTCTTTCTTGTCTTTCTTGTCTTTCTTGTCTTTCTTGTCTTTCTTGTCTTTCTTGTCTTTCTTGTCTTTCTTGTCTTTCTTGTCTTTCTTGTCTTTCTTGTTTTTCTTGTCTTTCTTGTCTTTCTTGTCTTTCTTGTCTTTCTTGTCTTTCTTGTCTTTCTTGTCTTTCTTGTCTTTCTTGTCTTTCTTGTCTTTCTTTCTTGTCTTTCTTGTCTTTCTTTCTTGTCTTTCTTGTCTTTCTTGTCTTTCTTGTCTTTCTTGTCTTTCTTGTCTTTCTTGTCTTTCTTGTCTTTCTTGTCTTTCTTGTCTTTCTTGTCTTTCTTGTCTTTCTTGTCTTTCTTGTCTTTCTTGTCTTTCTTGTCTTTCTTGTCTTTCTTGTCTTTCTTGTCTTTCTTGTCTTTCTTGTCTTTCTTGTCTTTCTTGTCTTTCTTGTCTTTCTTGTCTTTCTTGTCTTTCTTGTCTTTCTTGTCTTTCTTGTCTTTCTTGTCTTTCTTGTCTTTCTTGTCTTTCTTGTCTTTCTTGTCTTTCTTGTCTTTCTTGTCTTTCTTGTCTTTCTGGTCTTTCTTATCTTTCTTGTCTTTCTTGTCTTTCTTGTCTTTCTTGTCTTTCTTGTCTTTCTTGTCTTTCTTGTCTTTCTTGTCTTTCTTGTCTTTCTTGTCTTTCTTGTCTTTCTTGTCTTTCTTGTCTTTCTGGTCTTTCTTGTCTTTCTTGTCTTTCTTGTCTTTCTTGTCTTTCTTGTCTTTCTTGTCTTTCTTGTCTTTCTTGTCTTTCTTGTCTTTCTTGTCTTTCTTGTCTTTCTTGTCTTTCTTGTCTTTCTTGTCTTTCTTGTCTTTCTTGTCTTTCTTGTCTTTCTTGTCTTTCTTGTCTTTCTTGTCTTTCTTGTCTTTCTTGTCTTTCTTGTCTTTCTTGTCTTTCTTGTCTTTCTTGTCTTTCTTGTCTTTCTTGTCTTTCTTGTCTTTCGCAAGGTGGATTTAACAGTCCAACACAATCAGCTAATGCAATGATGAAACAAAGGTGAAACGTAAAAAAATTATTGCTAATTTTATTTGTCAGGATCGTTGACTCAGAATAACCATGAAATTATCCTGATCGCCTAATCAGCTGCGAAGATTATCGAAAAAGAAGTTCAATTTCCGCTTTGGGGCGAGGTACCCTGATTCTTTTTTTTTGTATCATTTTATAACATTTTCAACTCTTTGTGTCTATTACTTTTCTTGCCAGATTTACATTTCCTTTTCGATTTTCTTTTGTTTTAGAAATCGGCTATGCTTTCCTTGTCTTTATAAATACCATAACCTTTCGTTTATTTGGTTTTTCTTGTATCTTTTATCTTTTATTATTATTGTTCCATAGACCGTTTCGGAATGAATTTCATTTGATCATTTTTTTCTTTCCTTTCCTTCGTTTGCTTCCTTCTATCTTCCATTGTACCTTTTAACCTTAACCATTTTACCATTTTACCATTTTACCATTTTACCATTTTACCATTTTACCATTTTACCATTTTACCATTTTACCATTTTACCATTTTACCATTTTACCATTTTACCATTTTACCATTTTACCATTTTACCATTTGACCATTTTACCATTTTACCATTTTACCATTTTACCATTTTACCATTTTACCATTTTACCATTTTACCATTTTACCATTTTACCATTTTACCATTTTACCATTTTACCATTTTACCATTTTACCATTTTACCATTTTACCATTTTACCATTTTGCCATTTTGCCATTTTACCATTTTACCATTTTACCATTTTACCATTTTACCATTTTACCATTTTACCATTTTACCATTTTACCATTTTACCATTTTACCATTTTACCATTTTACCATTTTACCATTTTACCATTTTACCATTTTACCATTTTACCATTTTACCATTTTACCATTTTACCATTTTACCATTTTACCATTTTACCATTTTACCATTTTACCATTTTACCATTTTACCATTTTACCATTTTACCATTTTACCATTTTACCATTTTACCATTTTACCATTTTACCATTTTACCATTTTACCATTTTACCATTTTACCATTTTACCATTTTACCATTTTACCATTTTACCATTTTACCATTTTACCATTTTACCATTTTACCATTTTACCATTTTACCATTTTACCATTTTACCATTTTACCATTTTACCATTTTACCATTTTACCATTTTACCATTTTACCATTTTACCATTTTACCATTTTACCATTTTACCATTTTACCATTTTACCATTTTACCATTTTACCATTTTACCATTTTACCATTTTACCATTTTACCATTTTACCATTTTACCATTTTACCATTTTACCATTTTACCATTTTACCATTTTACCATTTTACCATTTTACCATTTTACCATTTTACCATTTTACCATTTTACCATTTTACCATTTTACCATTTTACCATTTTACCATTTTACCATTTTACCATTTTACCATTTTACCATTTTACCATTTTACCATTTTACCATTTTACCATTTTACCATTTTACCATTTTACCATTTTACCATTTTACCATTTTACCATTTTACCATTTTACCATTTTACCATTTTACCATTTTACCATTTTACCATTTTACCATTTTACCATTTTACCATTTTACCATTTTACCATTTTACCATTTTACCATTTTACCATTTTACCATTTTACCATTTTACCATTTTACCATTTTACCATTTTACCATTTTACCATTTTACCATTTTACCATTTTACCATTTTACCATTTTACCATTTTACCATTTTACCATTTTACCATTTTACCATTTTACCATTTTACCATTTTACCATTTTACCATTTTACCATTTTACCATTTTACCATTTTACCATTTTACCATTTTACCATTTTACCATTTTACCATTTTACCATTTTACCATTTTACCATTTTACCATTTTACCATTTTACCATTTTACCATTTTACCATTTTACCATTTTACCATTTTACCATTTTACCATTTTACCATTTTACCATTTTACCATTTTACCATTTTACCATTTTACCATTTTACCATTTTACCATTTTACCATTTTACCATTTTACCATTTTACCATTTTACCATTTTACCATTTTACCATTTTACCATTTTACCATTTTACCATTTTACCATTTTACCATTTTACCATTTTACCATTTTACCATTTTACCATTTTACCATTTTACCATTTTACCATTTTACCATTTTACCATTTTACCATTTTACCATTTTACCATTTTACCATTTTACCATTTTACCATTTTACCATTTTACCATTTTACCATTTTACCATTTTACCATTTTACCATTTTACCATTTTACCATTTTACCATTTTACCATTTTACCATTTTACCATTTTACCATTTTACCATTTTACCATTTTACCATTTTACCATTTTACCATTTTACCATTTTACCATTTTACCATTTTACCATTTTACCATTTTACCATTTTACCATTTTACCATTTTACCATTTTACCATTTTACCATTTTACCATTTTACCATTTTACCATTTTACCATTTTACCATTTTACCATTTTACCATTTTACCATTTTACCATTTTACCATTTTACCATTTTACCATTTTACCATTTTACCATTTTACCATTTTACCATTTTACCATTTTACCATTTTACCATTTTACCATTTTACCATTTTACCATTTTACCATTTTACCATTTTACCATTTTACCATTTTACCATTTTACCATTTTACCATTTTACCATTTTACCATTTTACCATTTTACCATTTTACCATTTTACCATTTTACCATTTTACCATTTTACCATTTTACCATTTTACCATTTTACCATTTTACCATTTTACCATTTTACCATTTTACCATTTTACCATTTTACCATTTTACCATTTTACCATTTTACCATTTTACCATTTTACCATTTTACCATTTTACCATTTTACCATTTTACCATTTTACCATTTTACCATTTTACCATTTTACCATTTTACCATTTTACCATTTTACCATTTTACCATTTTACCATTTTACCATTTTACCATTTTACCATTTTACCATTTTACCATTTTACCATTTTACCATTTTACCATTTTACCATTTTACCATTTTACCATTTTACCATTTTACCATTTTACCATTTTACCATTTTACCATTTTACCATTTTACCATTTTACCATTTTACCATTTTACCATTTTACCATTTTACCATTTTACCATATTATTCTTCCGTCCAACTGTCGCCAGTTCTTTTCTTACTTTTTGCCTTTTTCGGCCTTCCATATTCTCGTTTTCATTCTTCCTGCAATTTCTATTGTACCTTCTTGCTTCTGCAGGTAATTGTTTTATTTTATTTTTATTGCTATATTTTATTTGCTATTATTTTAAATCATGTGAAGATATATCTAACTTGCTTGGCTTTGTATTCCTCTCTGTATTTTTTATGTTGTCTTAACGTTCCTGTTTCATAGTTGATAAATTATAATTCAAACTAACTTCCGGTGGTAAGAATTTTATGTAGTTTTTTAACAATAATTAGCCTGCTTACAGTAAACTCTGATTATTATTCCAATAATTCCGAAAATTACAATTCGTGTTGTTTGCGTTCGCAAATATTGTATTTCACGTCATCAATCGGATAGGATAGGAAAATTTCAATTTCAATATTTTATGAATTTACATCTATTTTTATGCATATATTTGGAGCTGGCAATTAAACTTAAGTTTTCTTTAAAAATCTGTAAATTTCAATAAAATTGAATCACAAAACTAACCGTTTACTAAAAGATACACTTCTATTCGTTGAAAATTCAATGCAGTTTAGCTTTGCATCGATGATTGTTTTCAATCAAACTTTCGATTCAACCCATGGCTTTACCATGTTACTGTTAATTTACATGTCGTGTGAATTTTATTGTTTTTTCCTGTGTTGTTTGTGATTATTTCGAAATGTTATTTGTTGTCAAGAGGAATGTTTTTTTGATTATATTAAAGGGGGGTGAGTATAAAGTGAAGAGTTAGAACATCAATTATCGTGGGTAATTTCGAGAAAAACTGTAGAAGTTTCATTTCTTTAAATTTAATTGTTAAAAAAAGTCGATTTGGCAAGCAAATTGAAGTTGTAGCAGGTAAGGTTAGCTGCCAGTTAGTACCTAAGGCCTCTCCTGATTAATGAATCTTTCAACTTTTGAATAATGTGTTGAAATACGATTTTTTTTAAATGAAATTTAAAGTAATGCATTCATAAGGACTCGCAACGAATTACTTCCGTATTCCATTCAGCTCGTTTTGTAGCGTAATGACACTTAGCGAAATAATCTAATCAAACTCACCTGAAAACTATGGTTCGCATTTTTGGTGCTGCACTCAGCAAAACACAAATTGGAGAGATCGATTTCATCGAAGAGTTCACTCTGCAAGTAGAGAAGAAGAAAAAGAAGAAAAACGGAACATGAATGATAGAAATTAAATCAATTATGATCCTCTGGCAGCATTCATTCGAATACCGCCAGGAAGGACGGCTGATGCCAAGCAGCGAGCAGCACGTATAAACCACTCGTAATATCCTTTTAGTTATGATTCGCATCCAGCTGCCAATGAACCGGAAAAGTTGGCTACAGCTGAGCTCAACATGGTTCTGTTAATTGCGAACCCATTTTTGACATTAAGTGTTACGACCCAGTCTGCCAAACGGACGTAAGTACCATTTACACGACAGATTCCAAATTAATTATGGTCCCAATCCCGAGCTTGTTCTTGCTTTAGGGAGTAGTAAAAGATGACGATCCTTGTTAGTACGTATGTTTTTGACTATTGGGTGAAATGAAATTCTATGCATGGGCGTGTGAGTGTGTTTCGTGATTGGTCATTCGGATTGTTGTAACCCGAAGCAGTATTGCTGATTGCTAATTGGAACGAAAGTTCATTGAGTTGGAGCCCCACCCGTACTTATCTAAACGGTACAACTCGAACACTCATCTGAAAATCTATTAAGCCATTAGGATCCGGAATGTAAAATAAATCTCCAATATTGGGGTTGCTGTAACACTTGCATCGTTTGTTGAATGATCTGAATAAAACGGAATAAAACGTAATGGTTTCTGGCCCATTGACAAAGCTTCCATCGAATTCATCTTCCATACCAATTGAAATAATATTCTCTTGCATCGGTTTCTTGTTTACAGTTGGAAATTTTAAATGCCA